>NW_028145553.1:1017500-1060000 GCF_977016875.1 Pavona decussata | reverse complement strand
CCAAACCGCTTGTTTCAATCACCTTTCATTGTTGTCACCTTTACAAAAATAATGAACTTATAACCGAATGTGACGTTTCAAGTTCTTACAAGTGTTCAAAAAACTTTTCAGGAGATAAACCCATAAAATTTACTACTTTCCGGTAAACGTAAAAAAACAAAAACGCTCAAGACAATGCGCGGTCTTTGGGAAACTTTTATTCATTGTTATCAATATAAACAGTATGCTTAAATAGTGCGGCTACAAAAATAATTTACTACAACAAAATGATAACAGGCAAATGTCTAGAGTACTTCAATTCTGTCAATCCTTAGTCCTAGTGTCAAACAAAGTTAATAATGGAAATTCACATCTCGTGACGATTGTATCTTACAAAGCAATTAAACTTCAGCGCCAAATAATCTTGCAAAACTTCCTGTTGTCCAGTCGTGTGTGTTACAATCGGAAAATAAAAACACAGTAGAAAGTAATGAGTAGATAATTATGAATAATAAACATTGCTTTGTGATCCGTGAACTCTGTTTAATTACTCTTTTTTAAGATCATTTTCCTAGGACTCAGTTTATTATCTGTATAACAATGGAACCTCCTCTGTTCAAGCAATACACCCTTGGGACCGAGTTAATAAAACCTTGTCTTTGACACGCCTGCCAGCCCTATTAAGACATCAGTAGCCGACATTAAACAAAAAAATCATTTAACTCACACCTTAGCGGTAACGCGCTCTATTTCATTCCAAACAATACCGCTTACAACCAAGCACATATTTTAGCATACATCCTTTTACAGCCGGCGCATGTAACATTTGGCTGTCCATCGTGGTGGAAGGAATTGACTGTCACGGTATCCTGAACGATGGCGACCAACAATGCTTATGCCTTCAACTTCTTCTAAATCTTGAATCTTGTTACATTTGTTATTCTTGCGATTTTTGCGACATTTGTAGTGAATGGTTTTTGCTAGCAAAAAAAATCCCTGTTACTTTTGTGATATTTGCGATATTTGCCGACATTTCAGGGCCCTTCTTGCCTTCAACTTCTTTTAAGTCTTGGATCTTGTTACATTTGTTATTCTTGCGATTCTTGCGATATTTGTAATGAATGGTTTTTGCTAGCAAGAAAAATCCTTGTTACTTTTGCGATATTTGCGGACATTTCGGGGCCCTTCTTGCCTTCAACTTCTTCTAAGTCTTGGATCTTGTTACATTTGTTATTCTTGCGACTCTTGCGATATTTGTAATGAATGGTTTTTGCTAGCAAGGAAAATCCTTGTTACTTTTGCGATAGCGGACATTTCGGGGCCCTACTTGCCTTCATCTTATCCTAAGTCTTGAACCATGTTACATTTGTTATTCTTGCGAGTTTTGCGATATTTGTAATAAACGCTTTTAGCTAGCAAAGAAAATCCTTGTTACTTTTGCGATATTTGCGATATTTGTGGACATTTCGGGGCCCTTCTTACATTCAAGTTCTTCTTACTCTTGAATCTTGTTACATTTGTTATTCTTGCGATTTTTGCGATATTTGTAATGAACGGCTTTAGCTAGCAAGAAAAATCCTTGTTACTTTTGCGATATTTGCGGACATTTTGGGGCCTTTCTTGCATACAACTTCTTGTAAGTCTTGGATCTTGTTACATTTGTTATTCTTGTGATTCTTGCGATATTTGTAATGAATGGTTTTTGCTAGCAACAAAAATCCTTGTTACTTTTGCGATATTTGCGGACATTTCGGAGCCCTCCTTACCTTCTTCTTCTCCTAAGTCTTGAATCTTGTTATATTAGTTATTCTTACCATTTTTGCGATATTTGTAATAAATGGTTTTGCTAGCAAGGAAAATCCTTGTTACTTTTGCGATATTTGCGGACATCTCGGGGCCCTTCTTGCATTCAAATTCTTCTAAGTCTTGAATCTTGTTACATTTGTTATTCTTGCGATTTTTGCGATATTTGTAATGAACGGTTTTAGCTAGCAAGGAAAATCCTTGTTCCTTTTGCGATATTTGCGGACATTACGGGGCCCTCCTTGCCTTCATCTTATCCTAAGTCTTGAATCTTGCTACATTTGTTCTTCTTGCGATTTTTGCAATGTTGGTAATGAACGCTTTTAGCTAGCAAGGAAAATCCTTGTTACTTTTGCGATATTTGCGATATTTGCGGACATTTCGGGGCCCTTGTTGTCTTCATCTTTCCCTAAGTCTTAAATCTTGTTACATTAGTTACTCCTGCCATTTTTGCGATATTTGAAATGAATGGTTTTTGCTAGCAAGGAAAATCCTTGTTACTTTTGCGATATTTGCTATATTTGCGGACATTTCGGGGCCCTTCTTGCCTTCATCTTCTTTTAAGTCTTGAATCTTGTTACGTTAGTTATTCTTGCGATTCTTGCGATATTTGTAGTGAATGGTTTTTGCTAGCAAGAAAAATCCTTGTTACTTTTGCGATATTTGCGGACATTTCGGGGCCCTTGTTCTCTTTATCTTCTCCTGAGTCTTGAATCTTGTTACATTAGTTATTCTTGCCATTTTTGCGATATTTGTAGTGAATGGCTTTTGCTAGCAAGGAAAATCCTTGTTACTTTTGCGATATTTGCGGACATTCCGGGGCCCTTCTTGCCTTCATCTTTTTCTAAGTCTTGAATCTTGTTACATTAGTTATTCTTGCGATTCTTGCGATATTTGTAGTGAATGGTTTTTGCTAGCAAGAAAAATCCATGTTACTTTTGCGATATTAGCGATATTTGCAGACATTTCGGGCCCTTGTTGTCTTCATCTTTCTTTAAGTCTTGAATCTTGTTACATTAGTTACTCTTGCGATTCTTGCGATATTTGTAATGAATGGTTTTTGCTAGCAAGAAAAATCCTTGTTACTTTTGCGATATTTGCGATATTTGCGGACATTCCGGGGCCCTTCTTTCCTTCATCTTCTTCTAAGTCTTGAATCTTGCTACATTTGTTATTCTTGCGATTCTTGCGATATTTGTAATGAATGGTTTTTGCTAGCAAGAAAATACCTTGTTACTTTTGCGATATTTGCGATATTTGCGGACATTTCGGGGCCCTCCTTGCCTTCTTCTTATCCTAAGTCTTGAATCTTGTTACATTAGTTATTCTTGCGATTCTTGCAATATTTGTAGTGAATGGTTTTTGCTAGCAAGAAAAATCCTTGTTACTTTTGCGATATTTGTGATATTTGCGGACATTTCGGGGCCCTCCTTGCCTTCTTCTTATCCTAAGTCTTGAATCTGTTACATTAGTTATTCTTGCGATTCTTGCGATATTTGTAGTGAATGGTTATTGCTAGCAAGAAAAATCCTTGTTACTTTTGCGATATTTGCGGACATTTCGGGGCCCTTCTTGCCTTCAAGTTCTTCTAAGTCTTGAATCTTGTTACATTAGTTATTCTTGCGATTTTTGCGATATTTGTAATGAACGGTTTTAGCTAGCAAGGAAAATCCTTGTTACTTTTGCGAAAATAGTTTGCTAGCAAATTCTTGCTAACAAGGTCGATCCTGGACATATCTCGTTTTTTTTGTTGCAATGTTTAAAGCTACAGGTAGATTTGTACAATGTATCCGGAAAGGGTTTAAGTTGTTCCTCACTATTAACTTTTTGACAGTTGGAATCACTCTTAAAAGATGAGAGGGAGAGAGGTGCTGTATTAAGTGAGAAATTACAGACAGCTGAAGTTGAATTGTCAGAGAGATTGGAGACCATTGAAACACTGAAAACAGAAATGGCAAGACACAAGGATGTGGCAGAGAAACGTAAGTGCAAGGCTCCATCTTCCACAAGGAAGAGTCACAAATTTATCCACGACACCCAAAACTCCAGATTTTGTAGCAAAGAACCATGAGTAATGATGCTGTAACTCTATAGGCGATATTTTCTTGGGTTACTGGCAGCAACTGTGGAGATGAGCCCTGAAGGAAACACCGTGTCTAAATAAAGATTTTACCTTTACCTTTACCTTACCTTAGGTGTGTTGGTGTAGCACTTGATCAGTATACCAGGGGGAGGGGGAGGGGGTCTCTAATTTTTTTTTGATGGGGGGGGGGGGGGGGGACTCTGAAACCCTCACCCTAAACCAGACCAAGCTCAGCTACATTTTGCAACCCTACACTAGACTCACGTTTCAGCATTTTCAATTTTTAGTTTTGTAACCTACTGTGACTATCTTAGATGTATTTAAAGTACTGAATAATTTTTAAGGATAGAGGGCCACTAGTTTCTCAGAAATTCTGTGTTACTCTCTTTCAAATAAAGTTGTTACTTACTTACTAAAGACCGAAAATCCCTACCCTAAAATTATATATCCCAGACTCGCTATTTTCCAAAAACTCAGTTACCATCACAGTCCAGCCAAAACAAAATCTTCTTTGTGTACAAATACAACAACTAAAACATGTTTCTTTAAGTGTGAATTCCCTTGAAACCAAGTCAAGACCAAAACTCTCTGATTTCTATACCCTATCCCAGACTAAATTGTTTGAAAACCATGAATTCATAGTGGCACATACCCATATACTGTAGCTTATATGTGGGAATCCCCCCCACCTCCACCTCTTTTCAGTGTATCAGACACTGGCAATAACTAATCACTAATAGGTACCCATGTCTGTTATTAAGCAGCTCCTCAGACATGAGCAATTGTGAACTCTCTTTGGTCCCCTTTTACTAGAATATCCTCAGCCATTTACACTGTACTTGGGTGTCTTCTCTTCTAACAAAGTATTTTTTGAGAGATTGCAAATATTTTGAATTAAAAAGAATAACCAATAATGTCCTTTCATTGTTTAGATTTGGACAAGGTTTTGCAAGTTGAACAGGCACGATTCACAGAAGAATTTGCCAAGTTGGAGAAGCAGTTTAATGACGTTCGCCGTGAACACACAAAAGCTGTTGTGGCCCTCAGACAAGCAGAGAGGCAGGTTGAACGAGAGAAGGAGAAATCAACAGAACAGCTGTCTCTTCAACAGAAAGAATATGAAATGAAACTGGAAAAAACTCAGTCACAAGCAAGGGAATTGGAAAAAGAACGAAATATGTTCATGGCCACAATAAGGCAGGAGGGTTTTAAAGTTCCAAGACTTCCAGCAAAAGAATTTTCAGGTAATCGATGTTCATTGATGACTTCTGTGTTCTCTGCAACAAACAATAAATATTAGGATCAAGTCAGAAACTTGGCAATTATGATGCTACAAGTTTACCTGTGAGTGTCCAAAAAAATTTACAATTTTTTTACATTCACTTTGTTAAAGATTTGTTCTTGTAAACTCTATATTTTGAAAAAAACATTGTCCTTGCAAAGTGTGAATCGTAAACAATGCATCCTGATGGAATTATGGGGTGATCTAATCAGCTGCACATATTTCGTGTTTTTTTCTCTTTGTGCGGGAGAAATATGTAAATTTAAGCTCTAAAAATCATGCAAACATGCTTTTATTTTCTTACAAGCAAATAATAATGCAAGTAGCTTGAAGGTAAAACGCTTGGGTCTTTTCAAAAAAGTGATTCATCTGCTTCTTTCTGCTTTATTTCTTCTTAAAACAGATGGGAGAGATGACGAAAAAGAGAACAGAGACCAAACACAACCTGTAGAGAAAAGACCCACAAAAACTAGCAGAAGCAAGGGAAAACAAAACAAAGCAGAAAAATCTCTTCAATCTAATGTTGTAAATTATTCATCTTCTTTGGCTCAAAACCAACCAATTCGGGCATCTCAAACAAGACTAGTGGAGCCTGGTGAAGAAGTGAACTTGATGGAGATGACGTCTGTGCTGAAAGATTTACACTCGCTTTCAACTGCTCTGCTGACTATGGACAAAGAGGGTGGGGAAGACTCTCAACAATCGCTATAAACTGTCAACTGTGTTAAATTTTAAAAATGAAGTATTGGTAGGCACTAGCCATAGGAAACCCGAGTCTCTTGAGATGCGCAGAACGTATGCGTAGTAACAAAAGTAGGCACCGTCCTTAAGGACTTGAACAGGTGGGTGAGAGGTTATTACACCTGGACAGTCTTACCAACTAGAAAAAACACGAACAGGGTGCACACTGGCACCTTCACTTGTTGTTCTTTTTGCTGCTTTGCATAACTAATTAAGGAAAACACATAGTTTCTTTCAAAAATTGATTCATTTCGCTTGACAAGTTTCTTGAGCAATCATTCAAGTGACAAGCTTATTATTTTCTTGGCCTTGCTAGAGTCAATCCTCTACTTGATTCTCAATTTCTGAGCCTCTATCCTTCATACTTGCTAATTTCGAGTGTCTAGGATCAAGACTCGAAAGAGACTGTCAACTTACTTTTAAACAGTAGTGATACTTGGATATCTTCTTTCATAGCAAAATTCAATCAAAGGTATTAAAAGTAGCCAGGAGAAGCTGTGTCCACAGGCTGCTAATTGGCCTGGTGCCAGGCATTATGAGAGCCCCGATATTTTTAAGAGAGAGTCAACTGTAGTCAAGTAGCTTCATACTCAACAGAAAGTTGACTATTTCTCTAACACTCCCCCCAAGGTTTGTTTTCACTAATAGATCATACACAACACGCCAGTGCTGAAAACAGTGTTCAAACAACTTCTACTTTATTACGACAATAATCACACACTAAGCTACTTTATAAAGGCCTACTGAAGAAAACTACATGACATTCCTTTGGGTCAAAGCCTAGAAAACTAAAGCCTACTTTGCCTTTAAAAGCTCCACTATTTTTTCTGCCAATGGTGTTGCTGAGGCTGGATTTTGGCCGGTCACCACTCTGTTGGATGCACAAACACAAGGCTGCCACATCTTGGGTGCACATTCAAATTGTGCCCCATGTTCCTTGAGCTTGGTCTCCAGTAGGAAGGGCATCACATCAACCAGTTTCATGGCTTCCTCCTCTGCATTTGTAAAACACGTCACTTTTTGGCCATCAACTAGGTATTTGCCATTTGATAACTTGGTGTTTACAATTCCTATAGAAGAAAAGAAGGAGTGTTTTTAAGTTTTTTGCTACCACCACCATCATCACCATTACCATAACCACTATGACCTTTATCATCACTATTGCCATCATCACCACCTTCACTGACCAATATCTTCATCATCAAAATCATATTAATTTTTTTTGTCTTCATTATCACCAGTTTCTCATTGTCACACTGTCATCATATATATTATAATTATCATCAAGAAAGAGATAGTCAGAAACTATCAGGCTTCTTTGCTTCATGTCTGAGACTTGACGGGGGTGGGGAGACTCCCATACAAAAGTGGGAGGGGTGATTGTTGGACATTTTGAAAAGAACCCCTAAAAGGTACCAGAATTCTGTTTTGTGCACATGGTCCAAACAATGTTTTACCCCTAAAAGGTACTAACTCTAAAATAATACACCAAGTGACAGTTAACTGACATTTGATCTATGATATTTACTTCCTCTCATATTTTTTGGCTAAATACCCTAACTAAAGGTACTGTCATACCTCTGATGGAAGTTAGTTTAGATTTTAGCACCCAAGGGGTACCAAACCACGAATTTTAACCCCTAAAAGGTAGACGATCACCCCTGTCAGTTTTATTATGAAGTCCCCCCCCCCCCCTCCCCACAGGGTCTGAGAAAGATCTACAGGATCTGCTGGCCTCAAATGATCATAAAGGAGGCTTTCTAGCAAAGGGCAGGTCACATAATAATTAAACAGTGGAGATGGAAATTTATGGCTTGGACACGTTAATAAAGACCGGGGTAGCATTACGACAACTGCACTGAGGTGGACACTGGACAATGGGAGAAGGAAATGAAGCTGACAACCTGAAACAGAGGAGAACAATAATAACTGTGTTTTATTGACGCTGAAGTGAAAACAACAGGGAAGATATGGAATGAGGTTGAGAAGATTGCAACTGACAAGGAGAAATGGAAAACTGGTCTCAGCCTTATGTGCCACATAGGTGCGAGAGGAATCATGGTCAATCATCAACACCATCATCATCATCGCCGCAGTCATTAGTGTCATTGGCATTGTCATCGTTATCATCACTATTGTCATCAGAATTTATATCAACATCATTTATCAACCAGGGCCCAGTTGTTCAAGCCCGATTAAGCTAATCCTGGATTAACGCAAACTTTGACTTGAGTTTAATTGCTAATCGATAAAAATTCTGCCAAAAGAGTTTTGGCTCTCGATTTTTACTTAGACCTTGCTTTACCTTTAGCTCTAAATTAGCCTTTTAAACCATTTTTAACGAGGCAGCTTCAGGAACTCCTCGATTAAAATCTAATCATGGATTAGCGTTAATCGCCTTTCCAAAACAACCCAGCCCAGCACACTACTCTGTTTAAGTCAAGCTGTTGTGCAGCCTACAACATGTCGTCACCTACCAGCAGGGCCATGGCAAACGGCAGCAGCAATCCCTCCTTTCTCATAAATTGCTGCCACAGCTTTGTTGGAAGCCTCATTTTGTGGTAGATCAAACATTGGTCCATGCCCTCCAACACAGAAGGCAACATCAAACTTGGTGGGATCAATGGAGGCGATGGCAGAGGTGTTCTCAACAGCTTTCATTGCATCACTATCAGCTAAAAATTCTTTGCAGACTGGGTCCTCCTTAAATGCTTCAAGACTACTAGGGTCCTTCATTTTAAAGAACAAAAACAAACAGTTCAGCTCATTTTTTGGTTTACTTAATTAAACTTGTTTAGTATATAGCAAAATGATTTAGACAACTTACAGACTCACAAAAAATACATATCAGCTTTGAGCTCTCAAAGTGAAAACCTTATCTTTAAAGGGAGGGGTTCACAGTTCTGTGCATGTCCATGAATCAAAAATACTTTTTCGCCTTTGCTCGCTTATGATCCAAGCCCGTTTAATTTAATTCATTGTTTATGAACCATTCGGAAGGGAAAAAGTTACTCGGGTGGTATTTTTTCATGTGATTGCGTTATTTTGCATGCAAATAACAGTTATCTGTAAACACATCAACTGTGGAATAAATCCTATGGGCCAACGCTAAATTCAATATCGACAATATGAGTACAATCCACTAGCATTTTCTGTGAATTTTGGTCATCAGTCATTTTTCTTGGAGTAATTATAGAATGTGATTACTGAAGTATGTGTGGGATTTTTAAGGCCATAAAGTTAATAAGAAAGAGAAAAAAGCATCAGATTCATGCACATGTGCTGAAATGTGAACCCCTCTCTTTAACATACTGTATTATTATAGTGGAACCTCGATTTAATGAAGTGCCAAGGGTCAAGAGAAATTGGTTTGTTTTATCAAGGTTCTGTTAATACATTTTAAAAGGCTGGGCTGGAGAATATTGTTCGTTATACTGAGGACTTTGTTATGTAGAGGTTTGTTAAATCAAGGTTCTACTGTGTTATGTTTTATGTTTGACCATGATTAATGTGGTCATGACCCAGTCAAGAAGGGCAGATCATGTTTGCAAAAGCTGGGAATGCACACTGAATTGAAATCAGCTTTGAAGCCCTGGGTGAGCCCCTCTGGATTCAAATTGAGTGAAGCAAATGCTCAGATTTCAGAATTTGAAGCAGTTGACTCACCATTGGAGCCTTTCCTCCCTTTGGGCTGGCAAGTGTCATTTTATATCCAGCCTTTTTAAACACATGGTATGGATGTGCCATTTCTGGTAGGTACCATCCTGTTTTTTTGCCGGTATTCCCCATGTCTTCATGGCTAGTGAGTATCATCAAAACAGCAACCATTTTTACAGATGAAAATATATGCCAGTGAACTCTTGGAGTTGAAACTGAAATGTCAGAGAAAAAAGTTCCTCATTATACTGGACCAGTGATTTTAGTCCCTGCTGAGAGTGACCATGAATCAGCCCTTGTGGGGGTCCTCATAAACAGTGAAAATTGTCCCAAATCTACTTAACAGACAGTCAAGTCAGGTACCTAACAGGTGAGGCCCTGTTAGGGGTCTCAACAATGGGGGACAATTGGCAAAAAATTAAGTGGATTAAAGAGATAATTAACTGAAGCCCCATTCACACCAACAAAACATGTTTCATTAAACCAGGTTTAACAAAATTTAAATTGGTAACAGAAAGCTGAACCATTGGCTTTGACATAGGATTCAAGTAAACTTTAACTTATGGTTTCATTTGGGGTTAATCTGTAGTCGGCAAAAAGCTGAAACAAGCTTTTATGAAGGAGACAGTTTTAAACTCTTTATTACTAAACAGATTTTAAATGTGTTTATAAGCCTTGGTGTGAATGGCACATTAGTTTGGGATAACAGCCTTGGCAATTTAAAATGTCCTTAAAATTGTAGGTATCAGGGATAACACAACCGATCCCAACAGGGGTTCACACATCCAATTTGTGTAGCATGAGGTGAATAATCCCTGTAGACTGGTCCATATTACAGGGACATCCCCAGCATTTTGTTTCCTTGATAAATGCCTGGACAGAGAAAGACAGCACAGAAGACAAGCCAAGTGTTGTTAAATTTCCTATCTAAAAAATCAACATGATGTTCAGATCACCTGGACGACACTACACAGCAGTAACAAGTGCAATGGAAATTGTCAAAGATAATAGACACTTGATAACATAATTAAAATGCCTTAGAATATTTTCTGCCTATATTTCAAAGCAGTAGTAAATCTAAGACGTTTTACATCAGGTTCTTATTTGTTTTGTTCAAAGAAACTAGAGGAATATTCCAAAAATATTATATTTAGAAATGCTTTCACCCACCGAGAGTCCTCAGGCTTTTTGGCCAGTGGTAGGGCAGAAATAAAAAAAATTAAATTTTTGGGTTGGCTGCCCAGTAACATAAAAGATTTCTCAAATTAATAGTAAATCTTAAAGTTCAGGTAAAGGAGTCAATTAAGCTTTGCTTGGAGGAATCTTTGTTATAATTTCTATAACTACTGCCATCATTATACACTAAAGAAATGTAGTCATAATTCTCTTGCTAGTACTCCGGCAGTCCATACCACCATTCCAGTATTTAACTATCCCAGACAGTTTCATTAGTTGCATCGTTCAATGGAAGCCGCCTTTGGTGTCAATTGTATAGCCAGCAATCCTAATTTAAATACGTTATTAAAATCTGGTTCGTGAGATGAATATGCATATTTTTTTGTCACAAACTTCCAACACTGGGATACATGCACTGCGTAGCCATTAAAAAAATGAAATATATAACTGCTGCATTTTAACTTTCCGGCAAAATTTCACTCAGTATTAGCACTCTGCAGGCTGCATAAGAAAACTTACCAAAGACAGCGAGCCAACAATAGTATTTGCATTAAATCCAGGACTAATTAAATTTTTACACAGTCATGCTCAATGTTGTAAATTTGAGCTTGCTCTAAAGCTTCCCTGCTAGCGGAGGTCTCTGACGGTCTCCCTTCTCGCCGTCAGAGACCTCTGCTAGCAGGGAAGCTCTAAAACGAGCTGGATACGGTAACCTCACTTTAAATTTTACTTTTAGTTTATGGACGGCATAAAAATGGTTCAATTTTCACAACTCACCACCTTCAAAGTGATCTCTTCTCTTCCGTCAATCCGATCTGCATTATTTAGCATGTGGACAGAGCAAATTCAACCTTTTCGAAAAATCTTGGTCATTTTTGAGGACAAGTATTAAACTGTCACAGTTTTGGAGAGATTTCGTATTAAATCACGAGTGAGGCGACAAAATTACTCAGTTTCCACGGCCTTGTTCGAATTGTCAAATTACTGTACATTGGGTGTAACGAAAATGTACTGCAAATTACGAGCCGTGGGTAGATAACTTATTTCACAAGAAACGTAAGTTCTTGTCGATTGAAACTGCAAAATCTGCTCTTTGGACGGTTTGAAACTTCACCGGAAAAAAAACTAATAAAAATGAACGTACAAAAGCCTTACCTGATTGGACTGTTTGTCTTGGTGTTCCTTCGTGAAGCTACACGCCTTTAAACCTTGCACTACACTGCAGGACGCTTTGCGTGACAACGCAATAAATATTCATATTTATCCCATGCCATCGAGAATGCAGCGAATCAGAAGAGTTAAGTCGTTGCACGAGTCAAGCTCGAGCCCGAGTCAAGTTCGAGTCACGAGCCAAGTTCGCGTCAGGGTCCACCTTTTATTTTTCTCTTTTCCTTCTTCTTCTTCTTATGTCTTATCGTTATTCTCTTTTATATAACAATGCGCTAGTGGTAAACGCGAAAACAAAATTAAGTTTCAGGTTTGCAACATTTTTCATTATCGATCGCTAGAGCCATCGGCCTCTGTGATACGCTGCTACTGTGGAAAGATATAATTTCCTAGGAAGATTAAGACCTGTAGTTACATCCACCTGAAGTTTACTCGTAGCACGAGACAAACTCGAGCCCGAGTCAAGTTCGAGTCACGAGCCAAGTTCGCGTCAGGGTCCAACTTTTATTTTTCCCTTTTCCTTCTCTTCTTATGTCTTAATATTGTTATTCTCTTTTATATAACAACGCGCTAGTGGTAAACGCGAAAAAAAAAATAATAAATAAGTCTCAGGTTTGCAACATTTTTCATTATCGATCGCTAGAGCCATCGGCCTCTGTGATACGCTGCTACTGTGGAAAGATATACGACCGTTCGTTAGTATTCATAATTTCCTAGGAAGATTAAGATCTGTAGTTAGATCCACCTGAAGCAGAGATCCGTTTACTCGTAGCACGAGACAAACTCGAGCCCGAGTCAAGTTCGAGTCACGAGCCAAGTTCGAGTCAGGGTCCAAGTTTTCTTCTTCTTCTTCTTCTTCTTCTTCTTCTTCTTCTTCTTCTTCTTCTTCTTCTTCTTCTTCTTCTTCTTCTTCTTATGTCTTATGGTTGTTATTATCTTTTATATAGAAATGATGTGCTAGTGGTAAACGGGAAAAAATAATAACTTTCGGGTTTGCAGCATTTTTTATTAATATCGATCGCTAGAACCATCGGCCTCTGTAATTCGCTGATACTGTGGACCTGGGATATACGGCATCCGTTAGTGTCAATAATTTCCTAGGAAGATTTAGACCTGTAGTTACATCCACGTGAAACAGAGATCAGTGGTAAACGGGACAAAACATAATTTTCAGGTTTGCAACATTTTTCATTAATATCGATCGCTAGAGCCATCGGCTGGATAGATATACGACATCCGTTAGTGTACTTAATTTCTAGTTTTAGGAAGATTAAGACCTGTAGTTGCATACACCTGAAGCAGAGATCCCATTTCCACAACTGAGAAAATGGACTGTGATGAATTACTACCCGCCTGACGCAAGCACTATCTTGGTGCGTCTACAGGACAACATAGAATAGAATCTGTACCCTTCGCGGGCAAAATGTAGACGGCTATGGGAATTTTTCATTTTCCTAACACGTGGGTCTCATAAGACATAGTGACTGAAGCTTAAGTCACCAACAACATTGGACAAACCCTTTCAGGAAAATTATAGATGGCGAGAATGAATGACGACTAGGGTTAATTTGCTACCAACGATGAATTTTCCGATCGCGTTGACAATATCTCGTTCATGTTTAATACTTCGCACTTCAGTTGGCACATCATTATGAAAGCAAGAAACACAATCACTGCCTTTAATCAAGACAAAAACAAAGGAAAACGAAAATAGAAGAAACGGAACCTGACTCGTGGCTCGAACTTGACTCATGAAGTGGGCAAACTCACAAACTGATTGTGGACTATTGTTAACACTCTTGTATAGTCAAGCCATTTACAGGGATGGGCACACTAGAGAGCTTACTGAAAGAAAGCAAACTTGGATCACACATGCTGACATACACTACAGTCGAGCCTCCGGTACACTAAAAACAAAAGCAGCTTCTACATTAATTAGGGGGAGGGGAGGGGGTGGGGTTATTCCCTCAATCAAGCGCCGCCCCTCCTCTTTCATCCACAATATTAAAGAAGCACCGGCGCGCTTAATCGAAGGAAGTACAACAAGAAAAATGAAACTGCAAAACAGTGGCTTTAACCTCTTGGATTTACTGAGAGAAACGCGAATCGCGGAAGGAGCGAACCGCGAGGTGGGAATCATCAAAAGTGAGGATTGTCGCGCGAGGCTCACGGTTTTCGTTGGACCATAGTTAACTATGGTTGGACGACCACACGCGTTGGTACTACTACTACTACAAATTCAAAGACTGTAAATACAGAATAGCGGTACTCTGGATAAAAATGAATCGCTTCAGTTATTTTATTTTTTAAAAGTTCAAGCATAGTGTTAACTGAAGGCTTCAGCAAATGCCTGATGGAGGTATCGTTCCTTGAAGAGTTTTTTCTTGGAATGAAGTGCCCTTGTTGCTGCAGATGTGGTCTTCCCTGAAAATAAAGAATTGAGACAGGTCAGAACACAAGCTGAGCCAACTCTCCCTTATGGCCATCTTTACGAAACCCGGTTTGAATGACTTGAATCGATATCAGTTGGAAAGGAGGTCCTTTGCAACAAATGCTTGCTTGTGAGGGGTTCAAAATAGAGTCATCGAGAACTAATTCAAATGGGATTTCACAAAGATGGGTATCCACGAGAGATTCAAAATTCAGTGTTTGACTGAAAACTGATACAGACACGAATGTGGTTGGAGAGATCCAAAATGCAGGGTTTGAGTAAGAAATAATTTAAAACGATTATTTGATAAAGATAGTGTGTGACTTAAGGGGGAAGTATCACGCGAATATGATGTCATCTCAAAAACCCAAAAATGTTTGTCTGCCAATAGAATCATTTTTTTGTCTAGTTTTGTCATAAATTATCACCCCAGTGCAATAAAACTGTGGATTAGTGCCTCTGGCTAGAGACAGAGTAGGTCGGAATGGATTTAAACTTGAAACATGTTAGGCTAATGTTTTTCAAGTTCTCGCATATTTGTTTCCAAAATGCACTAGAACAGATCACGAGTTGTTCCTTTCAAGAATTGAGTTGATTTCTTTCCTCTCGTTGTTCTAGAATTATTTTGTAGCTAAGTGAAGGTCTTATTTCACCATTTTAACAAAAGAGGTCGACAAACCCATAACACTTCCCCTTTAAAGTTGTGGTTCGATCTATAAAAGCTCTCTCTTCAGAGTAAAGGTCATGTTTAGTACCACTGATGCTAAATTTTGAAGTTCAAATTCACTCCAAATTCCAATGGGAAACCCGATTTTCTAAGCGCCATTTTCAGATAAAGGCTAACGAGAAATTCTGAATACAGTATCAGATCTTGAGCGAAGAATCTATCGGCAACTACTACTGACCTTCGCTTTGGAGTTCAACAGTAGAAGGAAGCATCTGTGTCAGCTTGTTGTAGGTTAATTTTACAACTATGCCTTTATCCGGATCAGGTAAGGCCTGCAAATTAATTTCAAGACATTTGGTTCCAAAAGGCTCAAACAACAAGTCACATTATCAACCAATAGCTATCAAAGGTAAGCATTTCTCATTTACGCCTTAGGAAGACTTCTCACACGCGCGTCGTGTTTCCTCGCTTGCTCGCTCACGCGGTCTCCACGCCCTGCTAGTATCTCTTGGAGAAGTGCGACTTCTCTAGGTCATAGAGCGGTTTTCAATTGACTGTCGAAAGTAATTCGCGTTTGCTTTGGTTTTGCATTACTACTCTCTGTGATTGGTTAACAAAACTCGCGTCACTTTCTCGACCAATGAGAAGCAAAACCAAAACCAATCGTGTTTTCGCCGCACGCGTTTTCCCGCGCTTGGCGTCAGTTACATGTATTTGCTTCGAATTCTGATTGGCTCGTTGTGTTGTTTGCATTTGTTGTGATTGGCCAGAGTAATAACTTTGGTTTTGATTTTACGACACTCAATTGGAAACCGCTCTAATCAACCAGCCGTAAATAACTTCTTGCAGTTGTTTTTCCACATCACCACTGCGATTGCTGGAAAAGGCGCGCGGCGATCGCAACAGTAGCCTGACACGCAGGGATCCAAAGCGATTGCAAAGTCTTAGGCCCAGGCAAAACGTCGAACTTCCGTGAGACGAAGTCAATTGCAATTTGGGTCGACCCAAATGGGTAAAGCTCGACCGTTGGGTCAAACGTCGAACATAATTCGCCAAACCAAATTCAGTCACAAATGTTTTGATATAATGGCTAAAATACGCATTATCATACAAAATTTTAATTCATTCATGTAAGTTCGATCCATGAAAAGATCGACGTTTGTCCCACAGTCGATGTTCACACGTTCTTTGAGTCTCAATAAGAGAGATAGAACGCGTTGGTCGATCCAAATTGAGTCGGTTGAACTCAATCGACTTATGACGAACTTAATTCACTTAATTCACTCCCCCCCCCCCCCTCCCTCCCCTGTACCAGCTGTTTGTTAGGCTTCGGTTCCCTTGCAGTTTACAGCCCAGTCTTCCCCAGTTTTTTTCTCACGTTCTTGAATCGTAACACGAGCTATCACACATGTCTGTCGGGAGACTCCGGTTGATAGAAAACAAAGGCGGTAAAAAAATGACAACACCATATAGAAGGCCCCTACCTTTGGTTTAAACTGGACAAAATCATGGGCTGGACTACATGATATTTCTCCTTCTAATCTCTCTTTGTGCTGCTCTTGGCAAAGGTGAACCTACAATCAGAATGTGTGAAACACCTCAATTTTAAAGAGAACACACTTTTACAACAACATGACGTTAAATTGTTGAAAATAATCTGATGGCTTAATTCCAAAACTTACTTTAAAAATTAGAGATAGCATTTTGGTATTCAGACAAGGATAATAAGGCAGTAAAATCTCAAGCTCTTCTTTTAAGATTCACCTGTTCTCTTCTTGCCACAAACGCATTGAGATGTTCTGAGATAATCATAAAGAACTTCTAAAAAATAGAGGAAAATAAATTACATTAGGGGGCGAGAAAAGTTGAAGCTAAAGGCAGATATTTTCACAGTGTACAAGTTTGCCCAAGCTTGATTTGAAAGTGGCCAAAGATGTGGATTTTACCCATGGTTTTAAAACGTGCCTGAAATAAGGAAACACCGTTCGTCATTTTGGCATGAGATACTGTATTTACGGGAACATATTGGTAGGTTTTTATTCTTAGTCTGAAATAGTGTCAAGGATTTGAACTCTGGGCAACACTCGTCATTTCATATTCAATAAAATTTGGCGGCCAGTTATCGGTGTTGTAATTTTTTAAAATTAATTTTGAATTATTGTCTGTTCAGTGAAGTTGCCCACTGGAGACATTCAGCGCTCTCTTTCGTTTAACGGAGACACTTTGGAAGACTCTTTTCGCCTCATTTCACAAACATGGAAGATAATTTGCTGGAAACGTCATACGATCGTCAAGTAAAAAATGTCAGTGATAGCCAGTTTGAAACAACGGAGTTTGTTCAGATGCGCAGAGCTACCAAGTAATGAGGGCCAGGAGGTTCAGTAATATCCTGATGATAGACAAACGACCCAAGAGGTGATTGATTCCCTCAACGTCCAAAGAAGTTTTTCAATGCCTCCTGGCATTTAGAACTCCATTTGGAATTGCTTTCTTTAATATAAGCTTGTGCAACGGCGTGATCACTTCACGAAAAATTAGGAACAAATATTCCGCAGCTAGCATAAGAGGGAACAGGCCATGTGTGTATCCACTCATTCTTCACGGGACATGGAAAAATTCCTTCATGTCTGAATTCGTGGAAAATTGACTTTTCTGGCAAACAGAGCACAATTCTTTGGATTAAGCTGGAGGTTTGTTGCTCTCCTTTCGTGGCACACTAGCTTGAGGTGATAAACTTCGCTTTCAAAGTCTACAGCATTAAAGATCATATCATGTACGCAGACGTTTTAACCATGCTTCTGTCGAAGACGTGCAAGGACAAATTCCATCCGGCGCTTTAACATGGCGGGGACATTACATAAACCAAATGGTATTTTCTTGAATAGTCGGAGGACCTTTCCCGCCGAAAATGCATTCTTCTTCCTTGGCTTTCTCATCCAACTTCACCTGCCAGTACCGCTCTTCAGTTGTAGGGTAAAGAAGAACCAACTTGAAGCAGACAATGACTCGAATGATGAACCCAGCCTTGGAAGAGGATATGTATCAATGCGAGTAATAGCATTTAGTGTCCGGTAATCAGCACAAAACCTATCATTCCTATCACAAGGCCACTTTGAGAACAAATCTTCCTTATGCAGGATAAGCCGTTTTAAGACATAACACTGCTATCAAACCATGCTGGGTGAACTTCTAGTATACACGTCCAAGAGTCTCGTAACAATATATTAATTTTATAAACGAGGTGAGTTTAATGACCAAACTGTAACATCGCACATGTACCACAAAAAGCCCACGTGGCCAGAGAGAGCTGAAACCAATGCTGGTTCACTGAGTCTGGCTACCACTCAGTAGTTATCCAATACAATTTATGTACGGGGGAACAATTCTTTCAGAATACAATGGCAGGGACTAGGTCTCAACCAACAACATTCACATTAAAAACGGGCACACTAAACTACTAGTCAGATCACAGTGCGTTTTCTACAGATTACTACAAGACATGAATGGTAAATATAACCACCAAGAGTCTAGCATACAATTTTCAAATAAAGAAAAATTTAGAATAAATAGAAGTAAATAGTTACCATACCTTGATGTCACTGTTTAAGTAGTTCTGGCTAATTTTATCAATAGGAATAAAATATGGCACAGTGTGCTTGTGAATCTACAGAAAAGATAAGAGCAAGATCATTTCGTGTCAGAACAAATTAACCAATAAAAATATAAATGAATGGATGGACAGCCAAATAAATGAATGAATAAACAAACACGCAAACAAACGAATGAAAGCATCAATGGATGAAAGAGATTTGTGTTAGTTTGTGAGGGTTCATTAGTTGTTTCAGAAGATGACCAAATCTTCTTTGCTACCTACTCAGAAGTTGCCCAAGTTTTGAAAACAGAGTCTTCTTATTATCGGAAAAAAAGACAACGTGTAGGCTACCAAGTAAACAAACCCTTCATATGGCTGGTATGGTGGATGATAATGCCCTCAGGTGAAAGATTGTAACAAAAATGAACAGTTAGCTGAGAAAAGATACTTTGAGCGCAACTGTCAAAGTCTGAGGACAATCTTTCACCAATTGCAAGGATATTATTATTTGATATACCAGCAATCGAAGCAGTTTATTTGTGTTATAAACCCCTGGTAATTAATTTCTGAATTGACTTTTTATCCTTTGCATTTTCCTTCTCAAAAAATAGGGCGACAGATTTCAAATTGGGCCATGTCTGATAACCATTGTCTGATTATATACCACATGACATGTTTCACCGAAATGACAGTGCATGAAAATTAATCAGTGGGTTATAAGAGCTGATAGTCTAAGCAAGCTAAGTGGAAAGGTGGACTACCCTGATCTCGTGACTACTATAGATAGCACTGAAGATCTGCTTTTAAAAACCTACCTTCAAGTTATTTTCTTTCAATTCCACCTCAATATAGTATGGCTCATGATACCTGGCTGTTGAATGGAAATTTTTAATCATTACTAAAATTCTTTTAGCACACTCAGTTAATGAGAGAACAACAAAATTAATGATTTCTTCTTGCAATATCAATACAATTGTCAAGCAGACTGGTGAAGAGAATAAAAACAGTTATCAATTAGCGGATAAACACAACTGAACATTCTCAAAAAGACAGTAGAAATGCAACAATTAGCGGATAAACACAACTGAACATTCTCAAAAAGACAGTAGAAATGCAAATGGAGCTCTAGAGAAAAGTGCTACACCAAAAATGGAGCTGTCAAAATTTTTTGAGTCACACAGAACTGAGAAGAGTACATTCCCACAACAAACTTGTTATTTTGCAAGTAAATTTAACGTAGTCCCCAAATTATGTAGATGCTACTGACATAATTCTCCTCTTGACTGTTAATGGAGACATTGGTTCTGCAAAAGTCTATTTTCTTTTGAAACCTGGAATTAACTCAATAACATTACTCAAACTTACAGTTGAAAAACGTTTCACATCTAAAGCATGTCCTTTTAGCTTCTTGAGAAGCAACTGAAATTCCAGTCAGTCTATAGGCATCACACAGATCAGCCAGCTGGAAAGAAAATTAAATATTTGAAGAAGGTAGGACAGAGCAGCCTATTTAAAATCAGTCATCCTGTTATCCCCTACCCTGGTGGTGGTGTTGGGGGGAGGGGGTGAGGATTTGGGGAAGGGAACCAGCCTTTTTCTTTCTTCAGAAACTGTTTGAGGGACTATGACCAAATATTTTTCAAAGCCAAAGACCCAGAAAGTGGAAGAGGATGGTTTCAACAACCATTTACTTATATAAATCAGGATAAATTAACACGCTGATCTTTGTCCTCTCAAAGCACTTGTGAAGATGTTGACAGGTGAATCCAGGCCACTTTCAGTCTCACTTGACATGTTGCTTCTACATGAACTTCTCTTTCAGCTTCACTGTGTCATGTGTTATCATCTTTATACTTTCTCCCAAACTGAGTATAGTTTTGTACTTTTTATTTTTACAACATGAAAGAAAAGGGAACGATATTTTCTTATCATGGATTCTTTTTTTTAGGGAGGCATGATGTTTAGCATTTACTGAAAGTCTGTAATTTTGGGGGATCACGAAAAGATATGTTAGGTTTGAGTGCGGGCGGAGAGTAGTCCAAACAATGTTCTTTGAAATGTAAAACCCCCATGGTCCTCTTTCCCCCACAACAGATTAATAGTGAACAATATCTCAACTGAAAGGAATCAAGGCAGATAAGAAGGTTAATACTTGAATGGACATCATGAAAGAAGACATACGAGGCCTTATGCACCATGCACCTTTACCGTATTAAGAGAACTGACAATTTGTTTAACTCTCATACCTTTCTTTTATGCAACAATCTCACAGCTGAAAGGATAGTCTGTTGAGAAAAATCAGTTGACTATTGTTAGCATTCATGACAGAACAAATTTAGAGGGAAGGGAGTGAATTGAATGCATTTTGTCCTTTTATGTAACCTTTTATCCAAACAACAGGTCACCCTCAGTCAATGTAACACAATTTTAACATTACCAACATTTCACTTACCAGGGACATTGTAATCTTGAAAAATGTAGGTTATTTATTTAAGGAGACGTAGGGATGGCAAAGTGGTGAGAGCACTCACTCCACCAAAAGTGACCAGAGTTCAAATGCCAGAATTGACATTATATATGGGTTGATTTAATTTGTTGTTGTTGTTGTTGTCCCTTTTCTCTGATTTGATCCGTCCTTGAAAAAATTCTATTAACTCCATTTGATCCTAAATCCGAAGGCCACAGGTTGACAGTCAGTACACTGTTACATGCCAACCTCACTGAACAAGGTGAATTATTTTTTATTTACTGAGGAGTAATACAATATGCAGAATACTTATCAGAGTAGAAAAAGAAAAACATTCCCAAAAATTCAAAACATTGGTTGTTCCAGTAGACAGTGTTTTTCTCATATTTCTATTCAATCTGCTATCGAGAAGAAATATAAGCAGAACAGTTTTGACATTTTTAACCCCTTGTTCCATGTTTTATCAATCTTAAATAACAACAAAAAAAAACTCCTACAAAATGTTTGGTCATTTCATTGTTGAGATGTTTTGCCTGCTCAAATGTCCAGTTTTCTCTGAAATTTGAAGTATTCCTATTCTGGCAGAGCTAACAAGTAGGGCACCCCTTACAATGTAAGTTTGTTACTAGACTTTTCCAAACTGCAACCTATGATTCACATTCAAGAACAATCTATCACCTGCGTACCTGCTTCTGGCTATCTGTGTAATCCTTTTTTGAGGAGCGACCTGTGAAATGATTTTTTACCATAAAAATATAAAATGAGTTGGCTTATGTATTAGTAATGTCTGGGTCAATTCCAAAAGCGATCATCCCCCCCCCCGGGCAAACCCCCGGGCATTTGACTTTTTTAAAAATGCCTGATCAAATTCCCCTCTATATGGGCCGATTTCTAGGTCAAATGCCCCACTGGTTGGGGCTGAAAAGTCATCATGTTGGTTTTTTTTTTTTTTGTATTCGCTAGCTCTGTTTATATAAAAATCAACGAAATTCATACATTAATAAATTTAAAACAATTTATTATTAAAGATAATGCATAACATCACATATGAAACTCAACTAACAGAGAGTTCAACGATATATGTACCGATACTCGCTTTTCTTTTATATTTAATGTACATGAAGTTTGCTAATACGTGTGATAACAGGAACAATGATAAAAAACATTATGTTATGAAACCTAGACAAGCCAACAAGTCGAGCTTCGAACGCCGAGCAAAGAGAGAACGAAGCTTGAGGGAACTTGGACATACCACTGAAAATGAGAAGCGAAGAGCACTATGTAACCCCGCCATGCCAAAAACAATCTCAGATATATTTGTTGGAACACTTCTCTATGGTAGTATTAAATGGCTTACTACATTAAAAACTGTTTGACGCAAAATATACGAGTAAATTCTGGCTGTGAATAAAGCATTCCGACAATTTATGCGACCGCTGACCAGCATTTTTTCGACGGGTCAAATGCCCGATGGGTCGGGTTTCTATTCGCGTCAAATGCCCCACTATGTGGAGCCGAACAGGGGTCAAATGCCCGGGGGTTGCCCGGGGGGGGGATGATCGGGCTTGGAATTGACTGATACATAAACTAATAACCACATAATTTTCTCCTAAATGGCTTCCATCTATATACATTTGCATATTTGCAATTGAAAAATCCACTCCCCCAGCCCCTTCCCAGAAAACAATAATTTATTTATATGACTGGAACTTTAGAACATACAGAAGCACACAACCTACTCCCTATTGGAGAGGGTTGTCCAATACACCCAATCTGACTCGATTCGTCTGGGATTATGGCGATTGGACTCGAATCGATCGATTCGTTTGCCCTTCTAGTCGATCCGTCTAACCGGAAGTCGATTGGCTAGACACTTAGCTAAAACACGGTAAGCCAGCCTTGAGGAAGGGTAGAAAATGTCGACGATTCGACTCGATTTGACTCGAATCGATCGATTCGTTTGCCCTTGTAATCGATCCGTCTTACCGGAAGTCGATTGGCTAGACACTTAGTAAAAACACGGCAAGCCAGCCTTGAGGGAGGGTAGAAAATGTCGACGATTCGACTCGAATCGACTCGAATCGATCGATTCGTTTGCCTTACGGTCGACCCGTCTTACCGGAAGTCGATTGGCTAGACACTTAGTTAAAACACGGCAAGCGAGCCTTGAGGGAGGGTAGAAAATGTCGACGATTCGACTCGATTCGACTTGAATCGATCGATTCGTTTGCCCTTGTAGTCGATCCGTCTTACCGGAAGTCGATTGGCTAGACACTTAGTAAAAACACGGTAAGCCAGCCTTGAGGGAGGGTAGAAAATGTCGACGATTCGACTCGATTCGACTCGAATCGATCGATTCGTTTGCCCTACAGTCGACCCGTCTTACCGGAAGTCGATTGGCTAGACACTTAGTAAAAACACGGTAAGCCAGCCTTGAGGGAGGGTAGAAAATGTCGACGATTCGACTCGATTCGACTCGAATCGATCGATTCGTTTGCCCTACAGTCGACCCGTCTTACCGGAAGTCGATTGGCTAGACACTTAGTAAAAACACGGTAAGCCAGCCTTGAGGGAGGGTAGAAAATGTCGACGATTCGACTCGATTCGACTCGAATCGATCGATTCGTTTGCCCTACAGTCGACCCGTCTTACCGGAAGTCGATTGGCTAGACACTTTGTTAAAAGACGGCTAAGGTGCTATGAGGGAGGGCAGAAAATGTGGACGATTCGACTCGATTCGACTCGAATCGATCGATTCGTTTGCCCTACAGTCGACCCGTCTTACCGGAAGTCGATTGGCTAGACACTTAGTAAAAACACGGTAAGCCAGCCTTGTGGGAGGGTAGAAAATGTCGACGATTCGACTCGATTCGACTCGAATCGATCGATTCGTTTGCCCTACAGTCGACCCGTCTAACCGGAAGTCGATTGGCTAGACACTTAGTTAAAACACGGCAAGCCAGCCTTGAGGGAGGGTAGAAAATGTCGGCGATTCGACTCGATTCGACTCGAATCGATCGATTCGTTTGCCCTACAGTCGACCCGTCTAACCGGAAGTCGATTGGCTAGACACTTAGTAAAAACACGGTAAGCCAGCCTTGAGGGAGGGTAGAAAATGTCGGCGATTCGACTCGAATCGATCGATTCGTTTGCCCTACAGTCGACCCGTCTAACCGGAAGTCGATTGGCTAGACACTTTATTAAAACACGGTAAGCCGGCCTTGAGGGAGGGTAGAAAATGTCGGCGATTCGACTCGATTCGACTCGAATCGATCGATTCGTTTGCCCTTGTAGTCGATCCGTCTTACCGGAAGTCGATTGGCTAGACACTTAGTAAAAACACGGCAAGCCAGCCTTGAGGGAGGGTAGAAAATGTCGACGATTCGACTCGAATCGATAGATTTGTTTGCTCTACAATCGACCCGTCTAACCGGAAGTCGATTGGGTCAACCTATGCGTCATGCTGTAAAAAAACGATACAAGAAGCAGAGACCGATACAACGTAGAAATACGGTTTAAAGGTTACTATATTTCGGCTGGCCAAACTAGCCTTCTTCAGGTACAATGGAAATTTACATTGGGACATACGCTTATATAGCTGACAAATATTTGCGCAATAGCGGAACTACGTTAAACTAAATTGATTGACAGTATAAAATATGAAGCAAATGAAATAATAAACCGCGCGCGGTGTGTATATCTGTCACGCGTGTAAGGTACGTTTACGCGTCAGATTTGCAGATTGTTTTGAGGAAATTCTCTCTTTACTTGAAGTAATGACCCGGATCTGTTTGAAACAGGCTTGAAAAATTGTAGTTTACTGAGACAACCTCTGTTTAAAGAAAAATTATCTGGCTACGCTTGGAGAAGGGTGGGTTTTCAGGCCTGGAAGCTTACGTATGCGCGCGCGTGCAAATTTATTTACGCGCGGCCTTTCATACATCGACTCTAATTTTATTTACCATGTTTACGCCCGTAAAGCCAGTCATGAAATTCACGCCCGTACGCACTTTAAATTTACGCGACAGTGGAAATCGACCTTTAGGCGCAGCAAGCGGAAAGGCTATGGTTACTTGCCGTTAGGAAACGGTGTAGGAATTAGATTATAAGCACTTCTGGCAAAAAATCTTAATTCAAAATCACTGCTCAAACTTTCGCGCAGGCGTTCTTTCAACCGGAAGGCGGATTGTTGCTGGAAATAGGGTAATATGGTAATAGGAGTGAGTAGAGTCTAATTTGTTCTGTGATTGTTATTCACGAGTATGATGACAGACAGAATTGGATGACAGAAAGTCCTATTCCCAAATAATCACAACTATAACAAAATTTAAGAAAACAGTAAATGCTGGTTAACTGTTTTGATGAATAAAAATGTTCAGTTGGATACAAATAAAAAAGGCTCTCCGATTCACCAACAAAGAGCTCGTCGCCATCCAAACTCTTCCGCTTCCCACTGACAATGACCTCCTTTTCTCCACACACATACCTCTTAGCAACTGACGTCAACTCAGATAATTTAAAAAACTTCTTCTCACAAAATTAAGATTAGAAGAAAACCGAAATAACCGCACATAAAGCCAGCCATAGTTCACATGCACGCGTCCTTTGCTGAAAATCGCAGCCTCGTCCCCAGGCCCTCAGGAACTCAAGGAAGGTTTTATGTAAATTTCGTCGCACGGTCTAACAGGTTTTAAGAACGAGGAATATTCATGTATATTTCCTTTCTCAGGGAGGTTC
Source organism: Pavona decussata (assembly GCF_977016875.1). NCBI lineage: Eukaryota > Metazoa > Cnidaria > Anthozoa > Scleractinia > Agariciidae > Pavona > Pavona decussata. The sequence continues at coordinate 1,034,218 of NW_028145553.1, read as the reverse complement.
ATCTATATTCGCTCTCTCTGGGATGTTCATATATATATATTTCCTTTTTCGCGCAAACGCTTTAAGAAGGAGGAAGGTTGATGTATATTTCCTTTCTCGTGTCCACGCTCTTTCTCGCGCAAACGCTTTAAGAACGAGGAAGGTTGATATATATTTCCTTTCTTGTGTCCACGCTCTTTCTCGCGCAAACGCTTTAAGAACGAGGAAGGTTGATGTATATTTCCTTTCTCGTGCCCACGCTCTTTCTCGCGCAAACGCTTTAAGAACGAGGAAGGTTTATGTATATTTCCTTTCTCGTGTACACGCTCTTTACCGCGCAAACGCTTTAAGAACGAGCATATACACGCTTTTCTACCTGCCTTCTTTGTTACCTTCCCGGTAAGGCGGGTCGACTACAAGGGCAAACGAATCGATCAATTCGAGCGATTCGAGTCGAATCGAGTCGAATCGTCGACATTTTCTGCCCTCCCTCATAGCCCGCAAGCGAATCGACTTCCGGTAAGACGGGTCGACTGCAAGGGCAAACGAATCGATCGATTCGAGTCGAATCGAGTCGAATCGTCAACATTTTCTGCCCTTCCTCATAACTCGCAAGCAAATCGACTTCCGGTAAGACGGGTCGACTGCAAAGGCAAACGAATCGATCGATTCGAGTCGAATCGAGTCGAATCGTCAACATTTTCTGCCCTTCCTCATAACTCGCAAGCAAATCGACTTCCGGTAAGACGGGTCGACTGTAAAGGCAAACCGATCGATTCGAGTCGAATCGAGTCGAATCGTCGACATTCAGTCTGCCCTCCCTCATAGCCCGCAAGCGAATCGACTTCCGGCAAGACGGGTCGACTACAAGGGCAAACGAATCGATCGATAGCGACCTTGCGAAGCATTTATTCACGACCTGACTTCTGGTGAGTCGAATCGTCTTCGCTTACTGACGATTCGACTAAGATTGGGTGTATTGGACATGAGTGGAGGCTATTGGAATGCTGCGTAACCATAGTTCACTAGAAATTTCAACTTACAAACATATGTGACTGTTTTTACTTAGTTCAATTTTTGTTTTCGATTGTTCCAAATGTTTACATGTCTTGTAAACATGGTAGCAGGTGCTTAAGCTCCATTATGGAAGGCAAGGCAGGCATTTGCAATGTTGAGGCCAGTGTGGAGAGCCTCCTCTCTGCAATGAAAGAAGAAGCCCAGGATTTTCTCCTCAAATGTCAAGAGAATATTACTCTATGAGGCAGAGCCTTGGAGGATAAAGAAAGTCCTGCTAAAAAAGATCCAGGTTTTCGTGAAGTGTCTAGGTAGCACCTTGGGCATCAGATGGGCAGAGAGGATTGCTAACGATGAACTCTGATGACAGACAGATCAGCAACCTGCGTAGATAGAGTTACAGTACAGGGCATGGAAGTGGGTGTGGCACAATATGAGTAAACTGGAAGGGAACATTGTCAAAAGAGCTCTTGAGTGGAATCCGCAGGGCAAAAATAAAAGGGGATGGCCGGTCCAAATGTGAAGGCGTTCCCATTTGTCAGAGCTAAGGTTGTGAGGGTGTGCTGGGTGGCTGCAAAGAAGATGGCACAGAACAGAAACAGACAGAGGGCTTTGGATTCAGACTTACATGTACACTTTGCTAGGAGCTAAGAACAAGAAGAATTTATGACAGTGAATATAAAACGAAGGACAGTAAAAATTGAACCAAGGATAAAATTGAACCAGAACATGTATAACTGACATACCATGAATTACAGCAATTATAAGTTTAATCAAATATTCCTCAACGCTAGTGTTTTACTGAATGTCATACCTACCCTTTTCCTTTCTTAGATGCTCTTGGACTATTTTGTGTGGGCCATTACTCAGCCTTTCACAGAGTTTGTCTCTTCTTTCTTTCAGTTGCTCCACTAATCCAATTGAGATGCAATCACATAAAACAAACATTATTTTTTTACACAAAATCTTACTTTAAACAAGGCTGTTGCTTAACAAAAATTTCAAGGAGCCCACAAGGCCAAAACCCAAAATTTATACCCCAACAAGAGAAGTGTTAGATGCTGCTGCAAAAAAATTTAGGCGCCCAAAGCATTTTCTTGGGCGCCCCAGGCTACCGGGCTAGTGTTAGGTAGCAGCCTTGTTAAAACTTCAAAAGCACCACACTTTTTAATTATGTAGAAATAATTATTGATCTTTATTAATTTGCAAGTGGATACACAGATTCATGGATACACAGTCGAATAAGGAAGTGCAAAATATATCATTTCTAGTTCACCTCATATCTGGGTATCCACTTCAATATATACCTAACCTACTATATTCGCAGTGGAGAGGTGGTCTTGATATATACCTGCTATATGATAATAGGTGAGGGGTGGTCTAGCTCACCTCATGTCCATGTATCTGGCTGAGTCAGTGGTGTACCTTCCAAGTGATGGGGTATTCTGTGGTTACTCCACATTTTGAACGTTATAATTCTCACAATGGAGTGCAGACTTAACAAATTAATTAATCAATCAATCAATCCATAGTGTTCATTCAACACACACAGTATGAAAACAAGAAACAGCCTAAAGAGCAGATGTGGACACATGCTCCTTAGAAATTAAAGCTATTTAAGCTTGAATCATAAAATATTACAGCAGAAAAAAATAAATAGTCATGTCTGGCACCCTATTAGCACGCTTAGCTGCAACCGACGGTGATGATTCAAGTACCCCCTTGTTATCCCTTGTCGTCTGCAGCCCATACCTTTAGCTTGCAAATCAGCGAGTTCAGCTTTCTCTTGTTTGGCTACTTCATATCCAGCATTTCGTCTTGGAATAAAGTAAAGCGTATTTACACAAACGGAAAAAGGAGCGTTGCAAAAGATAACAAGCTGATATTTTGTTAAAAACATACAGTCCAAAATGGTGAAACTAGATTCGCATGCAAGCAACGTATTAACAAGTTCCCTTACAATTTACAGCACAACACGAAGCAAAAAGTGTTTCCCTTTAGAAAATGATCGTTCTTATTGTTCGTTTTATCAGGAATCTGTTACCTGTCAGCTTTTTCTTGCAGTCTTTGAAGCTCATACAATGAACCTTCTTGACTTGTTTTGGCCGCCATCTTGGATTCTTCAGTTTGTGTGTTCGCGCGCTTTTTACAACTCGTGCCAGGGTTCTCGCTTTCAATCAGTTGGTGGAGCAGGGTGAGGGCCGGGTGGGGGCGATGGAGGACAAATATAGGCGATTCGTCTTTTTCTTTTCTTTGAAGGACCCGATAAAAAGCTCCAAGAGTTGTTGTGATGGTTTGCAGCTATTTCAGAATGCATCATCATAAAGAAAACCTGAACCTGAACAAAATCCCCTTAGCTAAACTCTAAGGACAATCCAGCTTGTGTTCGGTTACAGCCCTCGAAAGGTTGACGTGGATGTCTGACGCAGTCACGCCTGATTCTTTTTTTGTCATTTGGTTATAATTTTCAGTAGCCATCAGCTAACCACAGCTTCAGGCACTGCAGTTAATTTTATGTAGCTTCGCACATACTGTTAAAACATGTCAAAATTATAGAGTTTCGTGTTTTTTCGTAAAATCTTACCCAATTATACAAATGGTGAAGAGGGACTTTATAAAGTTCTTTGCCTGCTAAAATATGCGAACTGCTGCAAAGAGAAGCCTCAAAGCACAGTGAAGAAAGGGTCCGTCAAAAGATTGAGCACGAAACGGAGTTCAGATGGATAGACACGCACCACCGAGAATAACCCCAGCCGACGGTCTTGACTATATGCAACGTTGATTTTAAACACTGTTTCCATTCAGGAAAAAATATAAATAGGTACTGCTCATTAAATGTAGAAAAGCCTTTTTTTTTTTAGAAGATCCGGGGGTTGATTCACTACCCACCCGTTGCATACCGCAGAATGTGCAACGGGTTTCTAGCATTTCTCTGATTGGCTGTATTCTCTATGGCATGGGATAAATAACCATATACATTGCAAATGTATTTTTGTGCCAGAGTTTTAAGTGCGCGTAGAAAGATTGGCCATGTTGTTAAAGCTGTTAAGCTGGAAAAGCCGTCTGCTCTCACAGGCTACGATTAGTAAGTTAGGTGTTTATCGATAGACCTCAACATTGAGTATATAGCTGGACAAAATAAGACAATAAACAGACAAAACAAAATACCAGAATATTTTTTACAATATATTTTTATTTGGCGCGAGATATACAGCCATTTCAATTGATTCTCTGGGTCTGAAAATACTTTGAAATATAAATGCAACTAAACTGACCGTTTTATATACAAAAATGATTGTATACCAATTCTTGTCTGACCTTATCAAACGTCTGAAAAAGTGTCTTGAAAAAGCCCTGATGTCAATTTGTAACATTCAACAAGAAAAATACTTAAAAATAAATGCTTCATTTGGTCAAATTCTTATACGCATATCATTATTTATTAAACTTCATATAAAACTTTGTTAACATTTAATCTTTTGCACAGAATTTTCCCCAGTCATGAAAACGTCTCTTTTATTTTGCCAATGGAGTTACCAAACTTAATGTTATTCGTGAAGACGTGAAGGAGTCTTAAAGAACAGTTTTGACTATACAAGTAATCCCTGTAAAAAATGTACCAACTGCATTATATGTACAACGATATAGCTATATTACGCGCCCTCAAGCATCGATCCCTGCTCTCGCAATAAATGACTAAATATATTTGACACTACTATTTGAAGAATTTTCCCAACAGAACAATTTCCTTATTGTCTCTGCAAAAAAACTATATCCAGCGAAAACGCAAAGAATGCAATAAGCCAATCATAATACAAAGAAAATGCAAGCAGCCGATATTTTAACCGCGGGAAAACGCGCGCAAGCCAGATCGCGACTGGAGTTTTGTTCGCTCCTGATTGGTTGAAAAGACAGCTCGGTATCTCTGATTGGCTGAACCATCTAGATTTTCCGCGCTTTTAAACTGCCCTTTCACTGGCTACCTGATATTTTTCTGTGCCTACAACGGTTGCACGTTCTCCAGTATTTGAGATCTAATTGAGGCTGCTCCAATTAACAATCTTCTAAGTAAAACTATCCCTAAATTACACTGAAGTTAATGTTTCAAACCAAAACATATTTGAATTGAATACACTTGTTCCATTATAAATGACACTGCAAAAATGTTTATGGGGATAAATTTAAATTACGAAAGGCGACAGCGCTTTTTAAATAAAATCTCTCTAAATTGTAACTAACTTATTTTGGTCTGCACTGACCGGCAATATATGTCTCTCTCAGGATTTAGTTAGTTAACACCCAAAATATGGCCCACTGCAGAACAATCCAAATATGGGTTTGACTGCTTATTAGGAAAACACTAAGAAGTTTCGACTCCTAGCTATTATTCCATTAAGAGATAACGCTAACTTGCGCGAGAACTTCAGTTGTTTTTAAGTATAGAGCGGTTTCCAATTGAGTATCGTAAAACCAAAACCAAAGTAATTACTCTGGCCAATCGCAACAGATGTAAACAACCCAACGAACCAATCAGAATTCGAAGCAAATACATGTAACTGGCGCCAAGCGCGGGAAAACGCGGCGAAAACACGATTGGTTTTGGTTTTGTTTCTCATTGGTTGAGAAAGTGACGCGAGTTTCGTCAACCAATCACAGAGCGTTGTAATGTAAAACCAAAGCAAACGCGAAATTACTTTTGACACGCAATTGAAAACCGCTCTAGTTCTTCGTTTTGATTTTGGATGAAATTCTTAAGTCTACTCATTCTAATAAAACTACCTAGCCGTATCTTTCTATTATGCTGTTTGTTATTCTATATAATGTGATTTTTATTCTTGAGCCAGTGAGTGAAATCTTCAAGTGAGTGTTACTTTTCTCTGGTAATGTTTATTTTGCTGTACAAGATGGTTCTAATTTTGGAGTCTGTGAATGAAATCCTCGAGTGTGACCGTTCAAATGAAAGCTATTGAGCAGCATTCCGCTTCATACATTTGAGTTTTGTCAAGAGTTTGTGAATGAATGAAAATATGCATGAAAGATATAAACAATTTAATGTGTTCTTCGACACTGCTTGGTAATAAAGTATTACCGTATTTACTCGAATAAGCGCCGCCTCCGAATAAACGCCGCCCTCGATTAAGCGCCGCACATGGAACGGAATGGTTAATAAGCGCCGCCCTCGAATAAGCGCCGCAGCTCCGGTGCGGCGCTTATTTGAGTATTTCCATAAGATGATAAAAATACACTGTAATCGCTGCAATGTGGTTGTAAGCCAGCAATGGGAATTTATTTTCATCAATAGTGATGTTTTTCAGTTCGAAGTGAGTATATCTCAAGATGCTCTTTCATTCAGTTCTCTCTTCAAAATGTTCGCGTTCTTCAGTTCTTGCGTGAAGGCTGTAAACTTCGCCGGTACGACAAGCCCAACCTCCCTCTTTCTCTTCCCTGTAACTGTTGCAGTAAGGAGATTGTCTACGTTTGCTTGTACAATCAAAATGTTTTGGCTTTGTGGTATGAGCCTTTTAATAAGCGCCGCCCTCAAATAAGCGCCGCCCTCGAATAAGCGCCGCACAAGAGACACGAAAAATTAAATAAGCGCCGCGGCGCTTATTCGAGTAAATACGGTAAGCCTGTTTCACAGACACCCTACTCTATATTTTACTAGTTGCTCTGTCCTCATCCGAACTTCGGTTATCAACTAACGGCATCTAAGAGCTGTCAGAACTCTTGTGTTGATGCTTTGTAGATCGCCTGACACTAAAGCCTTCTTCGTTGAAACTGAATCCACAAAAACCACCAATTCAGTTCATCGGCTAAGAATTAAATTCCACTCCAAATACTAGCACCATTCCTCTGGTTCACTGTAGAAAGAAAACAGAGGACAGCGAAATAAGCAAATTAGAATCAGCTGTATACGTCAGAGTGAATATCAAAATGAATGTTTGGTTTAATCAACTGAATTGATTTAGCAATTTGGCAACCGTAAAGAGATTCGAGTGCTGACATTTCCAGCGTTACAGCGAAAAAAGGAAATTGTGAGTTGTGTGTGGTTTACATAACGAGCAGTGCAGTTAGGCTATTGGTAGAAGCATGGTAACATAGAAAACAGATCTGTCGAATGAAAAGCGTTCGTCGATTCCGTGAGGAATTTTAAGAGATGAAAACTTCCAAAAGATCACAATGGTTGTTTATAAATACTGTAGGCCAATTTTCGTCCGCTCGCCCATTTTTTTATTTTTCAAATTGGGCTAAATCTACCCGATTAATCGTTGTGTCTAGGAAAAACAGTGGCAAATAAGGTTCGTACTTTGATGCGAGTGAGCTGTTGATCACGTGAAGCAGGGTGGGATCCCGGTCCTTGAGCATGCTCAGTAGCTGGTCTAGATAATGTCTGTTTTGCTCCTGTTCCTCAAGTTTAGCCTCCATGTCTTTTACTGCTTCAGTCTATAAATGAATAATTTGGAAAAAAAATAAATAAATAAATATAAACACACCAATTTGCTTCAACCCAGATCCAACTAATAATGCATCAAGTAAGCGCAAACAACAGCAAAATGATGTTAAAACCTATCAATAGTCGGAGCAAAACATGCAGTTGGTGTGAAAAGGGGGAATACTTATGCAACCAGCGCTAAGCGGGGGAAAACAAAAGTCATTGGCGCCAAGCGCGGGAAAACGTGCAACCGGTGTTAAGTGCAGGAAAACGTTCGGCCGGTGCCAAGCGCGGGAAAACATGTAACGGGTGCCAAGACAGTTCTCTCTGACTCTAAATGGATTACTTTTTATCTATGTACACACTTGGGCAAACACAAACCAAAGTAAACTTAAAATAACTTTCCACAGTTGAAGAAACTTGACTTAAAAGTTAGACAACATTGGCTTACCAAAGTATTGATCTTGTTTTCAGATTCTTTCAGCTTTTTATCCTTCTGTCGAGCAATGGTCTCTGCAGTGTTGATCTGTTTGGTTAAGTACTGTAACATAAAATTTGAAAGTAAACTAGATCAGGTTTGCCAAATAAAATTGAAACTTAAATTCTCGATACACTTGAAACAGCATCGTGCACCACCCCACCCCAAGTTTGACATGACTCGCTCCGCTCGCTAAATTTTTCTTGCGGCTTATTCCTTTTAAGGAGCCTACTCTCAAGCTCATTACAATGACACCCAACACTGTGAATAACACCCCCACCCAACCCTTTATTCTGAGCCAATGACGATTGTCTGCCAGCAGAAGCTGAGATCGCACGTCAGCCTATTAAGACGCAAACAGAAGCCGCTATCAGTCCATACCTGCTCTCACCCTACCCACCCTCACCCCCCTACCCTCCAACCTAACCCACGACTGAATGCAAACAGATCACCTCCCAGCTACCGACGGAAAGGGTTTGGGGCAAAGAGCCCAGACTCTGGAGGGGAGGGGGAAGGGTCTCGGAGGCTGCTTTTTTATATTTTATTTCTTAATTCGGGCCCCACCATTTAAATTCCCCGTCCCCACTTAACACTTTTTATCTTACTTCTTGATCCACCATTGACAACTATCGATGGTTTGCATGTGACGTCATGGCAGCCATGTTGGTGTACAGGAACAATAAGGTTTTTCTTCGCTGGGACTTAACTTCCATTTTTATGCAAACCATATGAACAAATTTTCTTTTGTTTTGTGCACCAACATGGCGGCAATGCAAACCACCTATACGTCCTTACGTTTTTAACACTAAAGTTGAACCCCTTTTTACGGACACCTGCTAAGACAAAAATCTTGACATTACGGGCAATCGCTTTGGTCCAAACACCAACATTTGCCTCCTGTAATAAGGGCACTTTTCCTTGTCCTAACGGTCTCCGTAATAAGGGGTTTGGTTGTAGTTAATTTAATTAATCACAGCTAAATCCTAGGGTGCGTTTCTTTGGGAAAATCCGAATCCGGATTTTTGATCCAAGATCTCTCGGATCATGGTGCATCAAAGGAACCGACGAATCCTTACCCAGCGTGGATTCGTCGGTTTCTCTGATACACCATGATCCGTGTGATCTTGGCTCAAAAATCAGGATTCGGATTTTCCCAAAGAAATACACCCCTAGTTTCAGTGATACTCACACTCTCCACGTCTCTAAGTTCCTTATATTTTTGTTTAAACGACTCATTCTCTCTCGCCTCAGCAGCCAGTCTAGCCACAGACGACTTCAGTTCGTCAATTTCTTTGTTTCTTTCAACAAGAAAGATGTTCTCGAGTTTCAAGTCTTCCACTTCCTTTGCACTGGTATCAGTTCTCGCCTCGCTCGTTTGAAGGTTCTCCAGCTCCGCTATCCTCTCTTTCAATTGCCGCTTCTCGGACGATAACTCTTCAAGCTTTCTTTCAAAATCATAGGCCTTATCCTGACTTCCTTTCTCCATGTCACGCATCTGCGCAGTCAACCTAATGATGTTCTTCTTCATCTCATCCGCGTCTTTGCACTGCGTTGTCAAAACAATATTTTCCTTTCGCAGCTTTTCGACTTCCTCGGTGTCTGCCTTCTCCGATTCTTTCCGCTTGCGATTTACCTCCTCCAATTTTTCCTCTAATTCTTTCTTCTCAGCTTCGCTCCTGCCTAACTCTTGTCTCATAATCTCGCCCTCGTCAACTTTCTTACACAGCTCTCGATTTATCTGCTTCAATTTCTCGGCTTGAGCGACTTCGATTAACAACTCATCATGGCTTTGTTGCAGCGCTTCCAGCCTTGAAGCCATCTCGTCCTGGGTTGCACTAGACTCTTCGCTTAAATGTCTGAGCTTCTTCAATTCTTTTTCTTGCGCGTCAAACGCAGAGTTCACCTCTTTCAGTGACTCAAGTTCCTTCTCCTTAGAGGAAAGTTCGTTGTTTCGAGCGTAAAGTCTTTCGATCTCGCGATCGCGCAGCGAAATTTCAGCATCGAATTTGTCTTCAATCTCTTGGGCCTTTTTACGTAGTTCCTCATTCCGTAAGCGAAGCTCGTGCAATTCTTTACTCTGTACCCGAAGCGCTTCAAGTTCACGCTCTTTCGCAGCAAGAACGTCATCTTTCCCTTCCAGCTCGCGAACGCCTTGTTTTCTTTTCCGTAACTCCTCGTTCCCTTGTCGAAGGGTCTCAATTTCGATTTCCATCTCAGTAAGATCTTCAACTCTTCTTTTAAGCTCCTTGTTTTCCTGCACCAAGCTCTCAATTTCGACGTCCTTCTCCTGCAGCGTGTCGCTTCTCATCCGCAACTCTCGAAGCTCTGCCTCCTTGTGCACGAGTTCTTGTTTCACATTCTCTAATTCCTGAGAAGCAATCGCCTCGGTTTCTTCCTCGATCACGTTGTCCAACCGCGCCAATCCCTCCATCAAGTCTTCGCTAGTTTCTTCGATGATTTCGTCCCTCTCGCCCCCACCCAATATGGCGGGTGTTATATCAAGCTCGTCTTCTTCCTGGGCCGAGGAAACTTCTGATTGGATGCCCTGCTCCTGGGAGACATCTTCAGTTGCATCCGTCATCCTAAAAAAGGAAAACCAAAAAAAGTTAGTTAGCATTGTAAACAACATTTTACCTTTAAAGTGCCCCTAACCGTTCAATTTGTTTTCTTTTGGTAGATTTCCATATCTATGAAGAACTCATTTTCGAAAACATTTTTTAGAAATATTGAATCCTTTTTTGTTTAAGAGCGCTAAAAGTTACTGAAATTTTTAAATTTTTGCGCGCTTTAAGCCCCGCTGGACAAATTTTTGTCTCGTGGGCTCATTGGGAACGAGCCAATGAGAAGCGTCCGATATTTGACACTTTCTTAGCTGTGACGTAAGAAAAGGACACCAGAAGGATTCAGAAGGAATCTTATGCATGCTGATTCTTTTCTCTACATTTCGAGAGTTGCTACATCCAAAAACCACACATTTTTCAACTATTTTCTCTGTTTACAATTGAAGCATTACCGCGAATCTTCGGATATTTTTGCACGATGTCCTTTTCTTACGTCACGCTCCATATTTGGCCGAGTGGGGGACTAATGCGAACCATAGGTGAAAATATCAACAAGACTACCTTCACTTCTAGCGCTCGTACTAAAAAATGATTCAAAATTTCTCAAAATTTTTTTCGAAAATGAGTTCTTGAAAGATATGGAAATCTACCAAAAGAAAACAAATTGAAGGGTTAGGGGCACTTTAACTCCTAGCATCAGGTTATCTCGTACCATAATGTAGTTTGTCGAAAAAAAAAAAAAAAACAGTCAATCGTGAGCTTACGCAACAAGATGACTGAAGCGGGAGGACGGAAATTACCCTTGCGTAACCAGCATGACATAAATCTATACCAGGGTCTCTCTTCTTCACGTCCCAGGGAAGCTCCCTGGGAAGTGAAGAAGAGAAACCGTGGGAACGAGCTTGCACTATTTGAGCTAGCCGGTCTGAAATGCCAGCCGTCTCCTCCCCCTAACCGGCGCCCCCTGTGGGTTAAGGGGAGGAGACGGCTGATATTTCAGACTAGATTTGAGCATCAAACTTGCCCTTGCTATTTCCATGTCGCAAACGATAAGAGGACGACAGTTGAGGTCGAAAATCGCACAAAAATGCGTTCATAAATGAATGTTACATTGGTCACACAACGATATTTTGACGAATGTTTGGTTTTCTCAGGTAATTTGGCCACTGTAAAGAGATTCGAGTGCAGACGTTTCGAGCGATAGCCCTTCATCAGAAAAAAAAAAAAACATTTTCCGTCCTTTTCCTTCATTGTCCTGTTGCGCAAGCTCACCAATGTAACCGACAACGGTTCTTTTGAAGATCACTCTCTGTCTCACTCGGGCAATCACAACACATAGATCGAGACTTCTAGCTTCAAATAACTTGTGGGGATAAATCATTTACTTACCATCCGTCCAACCCATCTTTGTTATCATCATCTTTGGCGGCTTCCATTGGTCTTCTACAAAGTCTGAACACGTGATCTGGAGCGCTCCACGCCATCTGTAATCGCAGAGGGCACACGTGATCTGCGACCTCTTCTCTGTCATCTGCGAAGTGTGAAACAAGAATGACATATTAAATAACTGCTGGTCATTATTGCATGACAGTTTTGTAATTATAAACTAGTCAGATTCGGATTAAAATTCGTACTGGGCTACGAATAAAGAAGGCTGACGTTCCTCTCTTAACCCTTTAAGTCCTAACAGTGATCAATATCAAATTTCTCCTTGTAATATCAATGCTTATTCAACCCCTGAGGTCATGAGAATTGAGGATTTGATCACCCAAGGTGATTTTTTTTGATATTTTAATAACTTCTACACAGTACTTTTATAAGAAAAGTATAGGGACAAGATAGGAGAATTTGTTCTTTGATATTAGGGGTTAAAGGGTTAAGCCCTGGAAACGAAGTTGAGCATCAACTTTGACCTTCCGATTACCAGTTTGGATGCTTTACGACTTGAGTGCCATACGTCAAAGAAATATGATGTGAATAAATGATAGGTCATAGGTTCGAATCCAGTTGGAAGAACTAGGATTTTCTTTTTTCAAGTATGCCTGTGTCACCAAGAGACATGAGGTAAGAGAGCGAATCCCTGTGCCCCATGATAATTATTTTCAATCTTTTTTTAGTTCGCGCCATGTTATTTTGGGAAATTATAATTAAATGACCTCACTCAAACTGACCAATAAGATGTCGACATTAAAATAGCAACGCAAACAAAAATAGATTGAAAAAAAATTTTCACAGGAAGAGGGGCATGTATGGGGGATTCGCTCTCTTACCTCATAGTCCCTTGGTGTCACTTACTGAAAAAAAAAACACCTCTACCGTTTATTCACCTAGGCCCAATTGTTCAAAGCCCGATTAAGCTAATCCTGGGTTAACGTGAACTCTGATTCGAGTATTTTTACTAATCCGTAAGGATTCATCGACAAGATTTTTGTCCCTTAGTTTTGCCTTAGACTTTTCTTTGTAATTAGCTTAAAATAGCCTTTAAAACCATCTTTAATGAGCGAGATGAAAACATCGGTTAACTTTTAATCAGAGATTAGCGTTAATCGGCTTTCGAACAACCGGGTCCAGGCTTGAAATATAACCACGTTTCTTTCATGAAAATGTCATTCTACGTGATTAGTGCGATTTGCCGTTTTAGCCACACAAACATCTGGTTTGAAATTGGATAAGGGTTTTAAAGGCAAGGCGTGCGTTTTTCGCGTTTTTCAAAACTCCCGAGACATTTCAGCACGTGTTTTACGAGCACGGTGTCCATTTATTGGAAATATGATTTTTTTTCAATATCATTTTGAAAGCTAAGAGTCTTCAACATTGTTTTAGATTCAGAAACACATTGGGCTATTTTGCACGGAAAACTACCACCAATAATAATAATAATAAAAAAAAAAGATTTGAAATAATACTTCTCGGGCCCGAAAATTCCCTCTTTGGGAGTTTTGAGAAACGGACCTCGGTCCTGAAACAGGCTGTTGGAAATGCCACAAGTATTTTGGTCTGAGACCAAGACAGGATTCGGAGAACGGGGCGGACACCTCCATGAAACATTTTAAGGGGTAATCCCTAGGGTAAGGAAGGAGAAGGGAGGGGAGGGTTGAAATGCGAGAATTTTCCGAGTGTAGTTGGAGCTATAAAAGCTTTACCTTCATTCTCTTCAGAAACCTCTACCAAGTAGTAATCACCAACTTCACCAGGCAGGTGGAACTTCTTCACTATCAGAGCCAGCGCCTCTGAACACGGAGTCTTGATTGAAAGCGGAATGGAGCGATAATCCAGATCATCTTCATATTCCTCTAGTTCAAACAACATCTGAAAAACAAGTGTATACAAATAAGTTTGTGCGGGCCAGGGTTTGATTTGATGAAAATCAAAGCAGGAAAGGACGCAGAGCACTCTTTAGGAATTGGGGGAGAGGTTGGTGGGGAGAAGGAGGGCAATTGGCAGCTTTACCCAAAACGTTACAGGCTCTCCGTAACCACTACTGTTTATCATTCTAAAAGACACTCAGGTAAAATTGCAGTTGATTAAGAGGCAATTTCGCCTTTTAAAATTGTAATTTAAAAGTCGCGCTTAAAATCGTCAGACTTATCCGCCCTTAAAAATTGCGCATTTTCATTGAAATGTTTATAAGCCTTGACAACAATGCTTCACTTCTCAATCTTTAATACTGTTGTCACCTTGATAACTCCGTCGTTTTTACACCGTAGCTCAAAACGACGTTTGTCGGGATCTTGCCAACGGCATTGAAATATCAGCGGACAGTCTGAATCCAGGAGATCATGTTGAGAACCTAAAAAAGCAAAAACACTGTAACTGGTTTGAACCCAGGAGTCATGTCATAAGTACGTAAATTGTGATCATCCGGGTGAGTTTAGTCCTGAGAAGGTCTGATTGAGGTGACATTGACCGACGTTTCGACAACCTGAGCGGAAGTCACCTCCAGAGTCAAGTAAAGTGTGGAACGTTAGTAGGTGGAATAACTGTCTCTGGTTATTGACCTGACTGGTCAACGAAGTCGAGATGTTATTGGTCCAAGACGTTTAAATTTACCATGTGACGACAATACATTCTTAAGTTAACTGCTGACGAGATTTAAAATAAATTGGCCGATGACCACCTCCCAAGACATGTCCATAGGTCAAGTATTACTGAATTTCTTCCAATTTCCAAACACCGAAAAGTGGTTTACATAAACGGGCACAGCCGAGCCATTTTTAATCAAATCTCCAGGAGTTTGAAAATCGGATGAATCGAGTGTTTGATATAGCTTCTCAAACCAAACTCGGACTTGGGGTGGGGGAGGATGGATTAAAAGTTTCCATCTTGGGAGGAGGGGTGGGTGGGTCTAAATGTTCCTTCAAAAACTCATTAATAATCCATAATCACATTGACCTATCAAATGGTCGATAAAACATCACTTGCAGTGGCTTTAAAACCCGATAAAACCTCCTCCATATTAGTATGCGGTGTAAAATGTTTTTCTCGTATGCTAATTTCCAACGTTCACAAAAGCATCATTGTTATGAACTCTATTGACCCACGTTCTTCCAGGAATGTTTTTGAAGCCGTTCAAAACCTCGCAGCACGTTTTTTATCCGGTCTGAAACCACTCGGCAGCGCCTCGTGGCTTAAAATCCCGATAAAACCTGATGCTCGTGTTTTAAACATTACAGTTGCAGAGTTCTCGACTGTGGAGTGTCTTCACTGGCCAGACAAGTACACATCAGAATTTTGACGGTAGTTTCATTTCTGGTTTCTGTAATCATTTGCTACTGTAGACAAGAACTTTTGCTTCTCACTGTTTCTAACGGGCGTGTTATGGTCTCCGGAAGGCTAGTTTTTGGAGAATTTTAAAATACTATAAGACCCACCTCCTTTTCCTAGACTTGTTTCACAAATGTAAAACCGCCGTGGGTCATCAACAATTTCGGACTTCTCAAAAACAAGTTTGATGATCTCTCTGCTTGTGGTGGTCATGTTGACCATGAAGCTGCAATAATTCAATTCTTCTGACAGTGCAGTTGGCCATATCCGTATCAGACCTTGAGGTCCGGCTTGCAGAAGGTATTGCATGGCAGGGTTCAGCTTCTTGGACGGTAATGTTGAAGATGAGGAGTGATGGTGGTGGTGGAAAAGCTTCGTCAATTTTGATGAACCTGAGCTGAGGGATAAGCTCTCCAGCAGCTTTGAAACTCTGCAGTTTGGAAATGCAACAATTATCACCTGACGAACAAGCCGACTGGATAACGGACTCGTTGGCAGCCTGAATGATGCATGGACGAACTGACTAACAGACGGACTTGCAGGCTAGCTGGTATTAACTGACTGACTGACCCACTGATTGCTTAACTGATGGACGGACTACCTGAATGATTAATTGACAGGCGTGCAGTGTGGCTGACTGACTCAATTGTTGGTTGACTGGCTTGTTGGATGAAGGATGGACTGACGGACTGACCGACCAACCCACTGACTCTCCGAAAAACCTACCGACAGACCTGCTGGATGAACGCTGACTGCTCGAGTGATTGGCTGACTGACAGTGCTGGCTTTTTGGCTAACTGATTTAATACCTGGTTGTTGGATAGCTGTTTGACATTCTGCATGACTGACTGATTGACTGACTTGCTGTCCGTTTGACTTTTTGACTTTAATACTGTCTGGGTTGTTGGATAGCTGACTGAGTGACTGACTGACTGACTGACTGACTGACTGACTGACTGACTGGCTGTCTGGCTGACTGGCTGACTGACTGACTGACTGGCTGGCTGACTGACTGACGGCTGACTGACTGGCTGGCTGGCTGACTGACTGACTGACTGGCTGGCTGGCTGGCTGGCTGGCTGGCTGGCTGGCTGGCTGGCTGGCTGACTGGCTGGCTGGCTGGCTGGCTGACTGACTGACTGACTGACTGACTGACTGACTGACTGACTGACTGACTGACTGACTGACTGACTGACTGACTGGCTGGCTGGCTGGCTGGCTGGCTGGCTGGCTGGCTGGCTGGCTGACTGTCCCGTTGGCTAGACCATTGACTGACTAACAGACTGGTTGACTAACTGTTATTTGCTTTTCTCAACCGACTTTTTGGTAAAGTAATTTGGCCACCGTAAAGAGATTCGAGAGCTGACGTTTAGAGCGTCAGCCTTTCAACAAAACGAATCACATTAGATTTATTATGACGCTCGAAACGTCAGCGTTCGAATTTCTTTACAGTGGCCAAATTACCTTATCAACTCAGCCGATAAAACCA
>NW_028145553.1:917500-1012500 GCF_977016875.1 Pavona decussata | reverse complement strand
CTGAATTTTACTGTAAATTGTCCACTAGGGCCCCGTTCAGACTAGCTGCCCGTCCCCGTTTCTCGGGCAGGGATACTAGTCTGAACATAGCTTTTTGTTGGTGCCCTAGCAAAAATCTGCACGCAATTTGTTTTCAAAACATTACTCATTCTTATTACCATAATCTAGAAATATAAAATAAAATAAAAACAAAGAAATCAACGTTTACTACAATAACATAAAAACCAAAATGCAACCAATATTTGATTGTGTATTTTAAGCCTGGTAAATGAATGAGGCCATTAAACTAACTCCCACGAGTCTCCTGTAGCTCTGTGGTAGAGTATCCGAACTAGTAATCGGAAGGTCTTAGGTTCGACTCCTGATAGGAGCACCCGGATTTCCTTTTTCCGAGTATGCCTGTGTCACTAATAACACATCATTCACTATCAATATACTGACTAATAAACAAAAATTATCAGTTATGAAGCTTAGAAGCTAAATTTAGGTCAACAGGAAACATCACAAGTTGTTTTTGTTTTCTTACATTCCTTTTCATTTTAACTTAAAATCATTGAAAGGCCATTTATCTTACCTTGTATTTCCATTTCAAACATATCCTCTTCCTCTGGATGAAAGCGCCGATAAATCTCTGACAGTATAACTTCACGTTCATCAGGAGAATCAATGCCAATCTCCTCTGGAATGCAAAGAATTGGTAAAAATATTTCCCAATATTACACAGTGGACCACAAAGAAATATAACATTAAATTTTCATGTACAAGTAGAATCACACTTTCGATGTAATTAAAACTGAAAATACTGAGATTTAACTCAGAATTCCTTCTCAGTTACTTAAAATAAACTGGAGTTTCTCGTGTAGCTTCAGGTATCACTCAAGCTGTGTTTACATGTTGAACAGTTGAGCTTTTCCTCTGATGGTTCAAATTGTTTGTACTGAGATTTCGCTGCGTTGTAAATAATCTCATCAACTGATAACCATAGTAAATAACCTTGTTTACCAAAGGAAACAAAAAAGGAATCTTGGGGGTGGGGGGGGGGGGGGAGGCACCCATAAAAACTTGACTGGGCAGCACAATTTCATTTCACCCACAATAGGGACCATATCTGACAAAGGAGGACTTTGCACTTGTTTTCCTGTTTTGTAGGTGGATATATAACTGTTAAATCTTCTTCTTTCACCACTAGCCAGCAAAATTAATATCTTTCTTTGGCTGCTTATAGCTGTTAATTTCATCCGTCATATCGGTTGTTATACAACATCTGTGGATATATACGAACAGAAGATAATTTCCTTGAAACAAAGTGAAATGCAGCTTTTCTTTGTTAAGTCTTGTGAAAAAATGACTGAGTGATAAGCTCCTTTTTGCAGTCTCAAAACTTGAAACTCAAACGTCAGAGCTCTCAACTCGAGGCTCAAAGTTTTTGAGCTTTGAGGATCGAAGATCGAGTTGTGTCATTTGATTCAAGTTTTGAGTGACGGTCAACTGACATTTCACTGGCACTATAACAAGATAACCCAAACTGTGGCTCAGAGGAAAAACCCTTGGAGCAAGTTGAAAAAATATACGCACCAAGTAACTGGAAATTAATGTTTTTCAGCATCTTTCCATCCACGTGATGTTCTGTGTGAAGGAACAGTAATTGGGTTATAAAATCATTCGGAATCATTGCAAATCAGTATAACCATTCCAAACCCCATGTTACACTGTAATAACTGTAACGTGTCACTGTATGGCAAACAGCATAAATGACCATGTGACCTTGTTAATCCTTTATTTGCTGCTTGCTGTTCTCAGCTTCTCCACAAAATTGAGTAGTTTTGCATTAGCATGAAAGGCCAGAATTGTTTTGTACTCTTCTCATTTATGTGCTCATTTTTTTAGAAAAACATTAAATGCGAAATTTATCTCATATGTGCTATTTGCTGTTAACGTGATTGTAAATCTCTCTTGACTAGTAATAACATGAAAAGTGCATCTGAAAATATTTTTGGCTTTCATTTGTGGCTCATGGACTTTGCTGTGCTCAGTCTACATGACATGAATACATGCAAAGTACTTTATAACATTTTTTCTGCCCTCTGAATCAGTCAATAATTATAAGTTCACATTACTATGTCTGCCCTCTAATTATTCTGCCCTCAATGTCTGCCCTCAATAATTATAAATTCCCGTTACTGACTACAACCTCTAAATTCTTCTGTAAAATGTCCCAGTCCAATGTAATCCAACCACTCTTGACAGTCATTTTCATTCCACACCTCCAAGGCAAGATTGTGAAATCTTCTGTCGTCTCTAGGCTAGATTCAATGAAATGAAACAGATTACATCAGTCACATAACTTGTATTAATGCAGTCATTAGACTCTTAAGGCAGTTAAATAGGTAAATGAGAGGTATTGAGATTTGCAAGTGAAGCGTAAGAAATTGGTGTGCAGGCACAAGATTGTTTCAGGTACAGAGGTGTTACATACACATATATATGGTATGCTGCATCACCAATAACATTTTACTTTTATTTACACTTCACAATGCAAATGATTGATTGATTAGCAACAACAATTGACCAGAAAATTACCTTTACAATAAATTACAAAACATTGACACTTTCTAAACAAATGAATAAAAGGTAACTTATTACATAAATAACTAGATATTAAATACTTATCCATGTATAATAAAAATATATAAATAAATCTCTTTATTTAAGAGTCAATGTATCTAGCGCAGAGCACTAAAAATTTGGGACACTTTCCAGATCAAATTGGAATTTAGAAATGTTGGTTTTTGAGTAGAGGGGCAAACTAGAGTACCTGGAGAAAAACCTCTCGGAGTGAGGATGAGAACCAACAACCGACTCAACCCACGTGAGGCCGATTCCAGGAATCAAACTTGGACCACATTGGTGGCAGGCGAGTGGTCTGACACCATTGTGCCATCCCCCTCCCCTAAAAACTAATAAAGTGAATATTTATGCACTGTCAGTTGTTTTATAGAATGTCTGTACCTGCTGTGCAAGCAGTGAAGGTGGAATGACCGGCGATGGAGCATGAACTTCATATCCATTCTCCATTACGTGTACTTCACCTAAATCTTCCCCTTCTCCCTCATCAGTGCTAAAAACACAAAAGTCAAATAATCATGAGTGAGTTAAATGCTGACACTGCATTTGTGCTGTGACCATTGTTTTGCTCAAACTGAAACTTTGGTAATTGTGAAGAACAGCTCTCCTAGAGCTCTGACTGTCGGCCAACTGTTGGTTGTCTGTCGGAAGACAGGTTACCGACAGTCCACGACAGGCTAACGACGGTTAACCAAAGCAGAAATTAACCTAACACTGAAACCCGATAGATATCGTAATACATAAACTATGTATCACCGATGCTTCACTCTGCTGGACAAGTATTCAAACACTATTTGAAGTTGATTTAACCCAAGAGTTATCTGTGTAATTTTCACCTACTGGACAAGCATTCAAAGACTATTCTTACACTATTTTAAGCTGGTTAACCCAAGCGTTAGGTAAAAGCTTACTGCGTAAGTCGCTCATAGAAATTGCCCTACAATGCATTTCGACACTTCACCGACAGGTCACCAACAGTTTGCCAAGAGTCGGCTGTTTGTCAGCCAACAATTTTGACCAAAACTACCGGCTGTTTGCCGGTCGTCTGTGACCAACTGTCAGCCACTTGTTGGTCAACAGTCGGCGAATAGTCGGTCAACTGTTGGTCAACTGTCGGCCGTATGTCGACCAACTGTCGCCCAACAGACAACCAACAGTTGGCCCACAGTTGGGGAGGAGAGCTGTTCTTCACAATTATGGAAACTTCAAGCAGCTGATCAATATGAGAATGTTTCACCTTGTCAATTAAGCATAAGTTAGAATATACTGTAAAGTGGCCAAACTTACGAAATGCACTGTCAGCCACTTGTTGGTCAACAGTCGGCCAATAGTCGGTCAACTGTTGGTCAACTGTCGGCCGTATGTCGACCAACCGTCGCCCAACAGACCACCAACAGTTGGCCCACAGTTGGGGAGGAGAGCTGTTCTTCACAATTATGGAAACTTCAAGCAGCTGATCAATATGAGAATGTTTCACCTTGTCAATTAAGCATAAGTTAGAATATACTGTAAAGTGGCCAAACTTATGTTACAATGCACTTCGACACTTCACCGACAGGTCACCAACAGTTTGCCAAGAGTCGGCTGTTTGTCAGCCAACAATTTTGACCAAAACTACCGGCTGTTTGCCGGTCGTCTGTGACCAACTGTCAGCCACTTGTTGGTCAACAGTCGGCGAATAGTCGGTCAACTGTTGGTCAACTGTCGGCCGTATGTTGACCAACCGTCGCCCAACAGACAACCAACAGTTGGCCCACAGTTGGGGAGGAGAGCTGTTCTTCACAATTATGGAAACTTCAAGCAGCTGATCAATATGAGAATGTTTCACCTTGTCAATTAAGCATAAGTTAGAATATACTGTAAAGTGGCCAAACTTATGACTAAGAAAATACATGTACTTTTTCAATCCCTACTTTTCATTGCACATGTTCAGAGGGACTAAGGCCAATATATGTATTTTCATACCATACTTAGGGACATAGGGACACACTAGGGGACATGACAAAGGCACAAATTTGTGTGTCATGAAGCAGGAACAAAGGGGGTCCCACTCGGGAATGGAATTTTTTTGGTGACAATTTTTATTCCAGGGTAAACACTTTTTAACTTCTCCCAGAATCATATTAACAGGGAGGGAGGGACCACAGGCAATGGCTCCAGTATCCATTTGAAATGAAAACAAATCACCCAAAACAAGGATATTTGTCCATACAGGGAGGGGATTTGAAGACAAAATCTTCAACACAAATTTAGTTAATTGCCCAAGTCTGCCCAAAACTGACAACAGTACCTTGCAAACATTGGAGGTGGTTGAAACAACATTTCATCGGTCTCTTCCATTTCTGACTCTGACAACTCAGTAATTTCTTGTATATGAGGACTATCCATCAGTCCATTGTTGTCATCTGGATCCAATTCAGTGATATCTTGAATACGAGGTTGATTAATCACCTCATCACTGTCATCTTGATCGGTGATGTCTTGTATACTAGGATGACTACTCAAGTCTTCATCATCATCCTCAACCAATTCGGGATCCTCAATTCCTTTTTAACCATAAAAACACAGTCAATGTAAGCCCAACTATCATCATGTTGTAATCAACAATATATTGCATTACCGTTAAGCTTGACTGTAGCTTGAAAGTCTATTCACATTTCAAATTTAAGGCAGTCATGCAAGATCATACTCCTACAATATAATAATGCATACATTGTGATAAATTATGAATATGTTATCACCATATATCCACTTGGTTTGGCATAAGTTAGGCTCAACATTTGAATCAACTTTGCACAACAATAATGCAACAGAGTTCGCTGTGCTTAAATTGCTTGGCATGACAGTTGATTAAGGCGCCATGTTAGCCTTGTACTTAATTCATGCTAATTAATAACATAAATTGAGTTTGACACAATGATGGTGTAACATTTGAACTGGGCCTAAGCTCTCACCACAGTGTATAGGGTTGTTGTAGATATGAAAATTCTAGTGATCCGCAGAAAAACAGTGAAGTTAGATATGACGATATCCTAACCAAACCTACGGGTACTGACCTCAGGGTCAGTTACCTAGAGCTGAATTAAACACTAAAACAATTGCTTACGACTGCATGCTGCTTGTAACATGCCAAACGTCAGATACAATCATCATAAGTCAACAATGTCTCAACGTTTTAAAACATTTCTCAAAATCGTACAATTTTACATGTCCTGGAAGACGATTGCAGGTAAGTCATAGGTTTGATCATTTGCTTATGACTGTCATATGGGACTTCTGTGCCCCATGCTCCTTGTAACATGCAAAACATTGGGTACGATCTTCATCACATAACGTAACATAACATTATATTTATTTAAGATGAGGAAAATAAAATTAAAAAACAGCATCTTGAAAAGGAAAAACTAGAGGTTAATTAAGCCATATGACATTTCCTTAGTAAAAAGATTAAAAAGATATAAGCTACATATGTACATTTAGTATATAAAATCGCAAAATATTTAGGGACACTGATGCACAACAACCACAATAAATGGGCAGCTAATGCATATTAAGGAATCCTTCTGGCGCAGTTCTTAAAACGGTATATGCTCCCAGCCTCAACAATAGACCCTGGTAGACTATTCAGTCCTGCACAATTCCTCAACAATGACTCAAGCATTTTAAAACATTTCTCAAAATCCTACAATTTTACATGTCCTGCCAGACAATTGTGGTAAGTTGTAGGTTTAATCTATGTGAGACAAACAATTTGTAGGTTTGTCATACATGTCATACACAAAGACATTGCAGCTTACAGGTAATGCCAGGCGTCAAATCTGGAATAACTATTCTTATAAAAAGAAAACTAGAGGTCAAACTTGATAATGATGCAATTGGAATGTTGTTGGTGCCAGGTGTCTCAGAATCGAACCTTACTCCTGAACCCTTACCTCTCACGAGCGGAAGCTGAAAATATCCATACAGTATACTGTTTATTCTCAAAAATCATTGAATTCAAAATAAACAGATTTCATTAGCCAATGGTTTAAAAAAACCTAGTATTAAGCTATCACTGCATCATCTTTTGAGAAATGATTTAGTATCACTAAGTATTTATTATTGTAATAACTTTATTGTTACAAACTTGCACATCATATAGATCTATGGAACGTGGCTGGTGCCAGAGTTCTTGGAACAACTTAGATCAAACCCTTCACATTTAAGGGCACTCAAGTCCAAAGTGAAAGTATGCAAAAAACAATATTAATTTTAACAGCAAACAGCAAAATAAGGACAAAGGTGATCACTCAATAGCTTCTTTTTAAATGTCAACCTAATTGTAGGAGCACAGCCAGAGACTCTCAAATTAGAAAAATCTTATACAGCATAATAAAATAGACCACGAGGGAGCATTACTATGAATCCTCACTTGAATGGCTTTCCACTTTTACAGAATTTCATCCATAGAGTTACAGAAATTTTGTTACCTTGCCCAAATTATATTAACTTTTAATTTCCAGACCAGGTACTATTAAATTTTATGAACAAAATATGCTTGTTATAAATTAACAAGTTTCCAAGAAATAAACTTCAAATCTCTTCCTTAGTGTTGCTTTAAACACAACAACAATAAAGATTTCTTGGTTAACACATTTACTATTCTTGCCAACATCAAATGCTATGCTTGAAATTATAAAGCTGGATCTCAAAAATTATACAAACATATTCCTATGCAGAGAGATCCAGGTATCATCTTACACCTCTACAATGGCCACCAAAAATGAAGTTTATACTAATTTTGAGCATAGAATGATTTATACCTGTGAATATTATGACTTTAAGTTTACTGTGAAGCCCATATGGTTGGAATCCTTCTTGTTACTTTGAACTTTTTGCACTTGTAAAGGTCTACCGCTTAAACTAAAGTCAACCTGTATGGATGCTCTCATGGATCAACTCACGTCACATTAGTTCCCTGTTGTTCAGAAGTAAAATTTACATTGATTGTTCACTTATAACACTTGCTTAAATTAATTTTGTTAGCATTGGTTTAATAACTGTAGTTCAAGTCATTTTACATTCTTCTGAAAGTGGATTAATTTTAATTTTACTGTGCATCCCTTGAAGTGTCATGTATACGAGTGAACAAATTCGTAGGATAACAAATATAACAGAGTTCCCTCTGTGTACAGTACCTAGAGACTAAACTTCACATACATGTAATTTTACCTCAACCTAAGTGTGCAATATGGCTACCTTTATGAAGACTGATTTAGATGGAACTAATTTTGCTTGCGACTGTAGACCGTCGTAGATGATCTCTATAGTGCATGTTGCTTGCATCATGCATATCCAATTCTTGTTATTCAAGATCATCTGTGCTTATGATTTTCATAGGTTTTAAAATCCTGACATTCTAAATACTGTTGTGCCAAGTTTCCGAACCAATTTGTATTGAAAGTTTACCCTCTGTGTGTTGCATACAATTAAGTCTAAATCTGCCTTAGACAGAGACTTAATAGTCGTGTCCCTTTGGTGCCTTCGTAAGAGATTCAACTCTGTACAATATACATGTATATAAATTTACGAAAACTCCACCACAATGACTTACTCTGACAACCACAATTTTCAAAGCATAAACCTATTAAAATGACTTAATTGTTAGCTTGTTATCGTTAAGAGTTGTTTCCCACACTATTTATGATTTAATGTAAGCATCACTACGTTACAAATCCATTCAAAGATTACTCACGGCAAGTTCAACTGTTGGCCCAATGTGTTATGTGGCATGTATCATGTATCATTCAAGGAAAGTTGTGAGCAAAAGCACAATACTTTACTACAGACGTGCAGTCACAATATAACATGAGTTTAGAGTAAAAATACCGATGACATGAAACAGCGTGAAACGTGTGCCAAAGTTTGTTTTGGCTGATATCAATAATTTAAACTTTATATCTGCTTTTCAATACTGGAAGGGCTTTGGAAGACTTGGAATTTAGTTACAGTTTCAAAGAAAAGTAGTCACCTTGATTCAAGCTTTTTCATAGCCAATGAATTAACACATTAAACACTCCGTGATCACTGAAATCATTGACCGAGATATTTGTTTAACATCAAGTCTTCTTTAAATTATACTACTTCACAACTTAGGTATCCCTTATCCAGTAAGATTCCCAGTTTATTTTTGGTAGAAACAACTGACGTTAAGACTTACTGTGAAAAACAGCCGGAATTTTAAAAGGGAATATTATTTTTTGTAAGGTTAGTTACAGCCTCATATTGTAAGTCTACATGAACGTGATGACACTTTCAATCACCATTTTTTAAAAGTACATTTTATATTGAAGTGCATACCACGACCAACATATTTTTCAAACATCAAGTTTCACCAACCTTCCTCTGAATGGCTCATTCTTCCCAGAAATAAGTGAAAACCAGAAGACACAAATGGAACCTGCTTATCGATTCTCGGCAAATTTCTCACACTAATATCCTCCTATTAAGAGCTTTCCACAGGAAGAGGGAAAGAGTTGAATGCTTCGTGAGCAATACAAAAGGTATACATTTCAGTTTTTATTGTGACAATAAAATGGCCATTAATCAATAACAATGGCAGTTGTGCCAATCTAAAACCACCACTGCATGGCTTTCATGCAACAGTGACACTTTTCAAAATAGCATTGTCAAAATTGCATGCTAAAATTAACCAGTGACTTGTTAATTAATCAACATATTAAGTGTGAATAGTCAGCTGCCTAATTTCTGTACAATGAACACTTACCACCCACTTCTACCTCGATAAGGAATTGAAGAGGTCGTCGCACAACTTCTAATATAAACATTTTTCTCAATCTTCAAGTTCTTTGAATCTTATTTCTTGCGGGTTGCAAATATAAGAGGAAAAGGACATCACTCACTCCAGGAGTGTGTAGTTGTCTCAACAAAGCAATTTTGAATCCAAAAAGAAAAAACACAACTTACAGACAGGCAAAATGAAAACTGTGGTTTCACTCTTGTTCAATATTTTAAATCCTATAGCTATCTTAAATTTTTGACAGCACAACAGGATTGTAAAATCTCTGGAAAAATCTGAAAATTCTCAAAATTAATCAGAAACTTCAATTATAACTATTTATATTATAATTACAAATCAATGAAGGAATTATCCAGGCATATAAAACTATATTCTTACAGATTTTTATTTGCCTGCGTTGTGTGACTGCATACCTCAACTGCAACATGATATTGGTCCAATATTACAACAATGCTAACATCAGTTTAATGAATATCAAAATTTCTTTTAAAGCCACAATATAAATCAATTAGCCAAAAGGGCTAATATAAGAATCTTGTGAATGAATAAATTTAGTATTTTGCACCAAAAATAATTATTAATATGATAGAGGAATTCAACTTAAACAGAGTTAGTATGTTTTATTTCAGTAGGAACAAGTTGGACAACAAGTTGCAGTGTACAAACTTATTACAATTTTGATGTTACACTGTACTTCCAGTCATAAGGAATATTGAATGTAAACAGTTAGGGATTCCAGCAGAAGATGTTAACATGCTAGAGTTCAGAAATGGCCAACTTGAAGAGAACTAAGGTATGATTACTTAAAGATTCAAGAGAGAAAATGGATCAGTGACATTAAAGATGTCCTATTTTAGGAAACTTCAAACAAATTTGTGAAAGACTTATCATTAAGAACATGAATGCATAACAGTCATGTTGTTGAACATGTTTCAGATCATGACTACAATCTAACCTTGGTTATCTGGACTTGCTAAGACTTTTAAAAAGGCAGAGTACTTAATCAAGAATCCAGATGACAAAAAAACATATTTTAATTTGACATACCCAACTGACCTTTTGATCAAACAAGATTATGAGTGATCCTATTATAAATATCTGTATCAATTAGCAAATAAATTTATTCTTTCTTTTTGTCATCCTGGCCTGTCTAGATTAGCTTCGCTACCTGCGGCACCAAGAAATTGTAAATGCAATTTTTTTAAAAAAACATCTTATAAAGTTGAAGTTGAAGTTGAAGTTGTTTGCGCAAAATCATTAACATATGGAGAAAATAACCACATGCTTCGCTTTGTCTCTTTTCAGGATGGACATACTAACTTTCCCAAAATGGCATTTTCTCAGTTGGTGAGGCTGCTTTTTTGAAACATAAATCCACTGAAAAAGGCAAAGCCCAAAGCATTTGGACTTCTTTTGGAAACTTTGGCGTTTTTCTTCCTTTCATCTTTAATCATCATGTGTTTTACTAAGTGCCACACACCAACTGAACTTTTCAGTTGTTATAGTGTTTCCTCATGCAATTCCCAAAAGGGATCAGCATCTAATTTCTCCTTAGAATATCAGTTCATGAAAATAAAGGAAATCATCACCAAAGATGATGATGATGTCTTGAGATGTCAAGGAAAATTATCCTTACTAGCTCCATAAGAAATATGAGGAGCTCAGTGAGGAGAATATGTATTCACTTAATAGGTGGGGTTCAAAGGTTAATTATTAACTATTAATAATCTCTTTGACCTAGCTTGCTGAGTTCACATGCAGAGAGATAAGAGAGATGTAGAATAATGTTTACGGCAAATGTGCGATCCGTGTTAATACTTTCTCGAAAACTTTTCATGGGGACATAGATGAGAATAGTGCTAAATAATTTTGGCTTTTGATGCTAATGCAAAACTACTGAATTTTACTAAGAACCTGAAAATGGCAAGGGGCAAATGAAGGTTAACCATGGTCCAAGGTCATCTCTGCCTTTTGTCGTTTGCTGTAAACATAATTCTGAATCTATTCACCCCCTCCTTTTCTTTGTTCATGTGTCCAGACCTATATGAACTCAGCCAATAATTTTGTACTGCTCTTTTCTAACTGTGATTCCATTTGAGAGAGACAAACAGGTTCATCTCCCTTACTAATGGTAATACCGTCAGTTGCATCTAAGCGTGTACACGGGAGGGAAAAACATTTTCTAGTTGGGTGCAAACATGACATGTTTTGGTGCCAAATGTTCGAAGTTTGGAGTAGGCAGCTGTTGTTGACTTGATTTGTTTTTGCTCAACAAAATATTCTTTGCAAGCATTTTTAGATGTTAAGAATACTTTCTAGAGGCAAGTGTGCTGTTTCTGAGCAAGAAATATGCCTGCAAGTTGAGAAAAATCAAATAAGCTGTGGAACGCGCTGATCTGGCGCGAGTCACAGTTTGCTTTAACAGTTGTCAAACTTCAAATGTCTAATGACAAAACACATCATGATATGTCTGGCATCCTATTAGAACATGTTTTTTTGTGTCATGTCCATACTTACAGATGCAACCGACGGTAGTAAAGTGCAGTAACACAGAGAACATCCAAACTCACTCCACATGTAGGTCCCTGGAAATTCTAAGGTGTGTGTGTGTGTGGGGGGGGGGGGGGGGGGGAAGAGACAGTTTGAAAAGCTAAAGTTTTTAAACCTAAATTGGAATTTCCAGAGGGTGGGGGCCAAAACCAAAAATCTTCTGGGGGAGGGTATGGATATTTTCTGGAACAACATGATCAAGCCAACAAATATTTTACATACAGTATATATCTGGACCAAACAAGGTTGGTCAATATTAAACATCTCTTTCTTGCAGTCAAAATGATCAGCACACTCCAGGTTTGGTGAAAGTTATTTCCAAATAACAAGTGGAATATACTGATTATTTTGACTGTAAACCAACCTTTTACTCTCTCCATCTTCTCTCTTGCAGACTCAAGATCTTCAAACGTGATGTCCTCATCCTCTAGGCTCCCATCATCTAGACCTAAGTCCAGATCCTCTTCCTCATCAGAATATTCATCATAAGCTTCAACATTATTGTCTTCAGCATAAAGACTACTGTTAGATTCAGAATTGTTTTCATGCGTCATAGACTGATTCTGCACTCTGCCAAAGGAAGATGCAATTTTTTTACCTTCATCTGAAGTTTCCGTGTCATACCCATGCACCAATGGATCGCTGAAGACTTCACCATCATATTGAATGACAACTTTTGGCAAAGTCCGTCCTGAGCTACCCTGCTGTTTTTCCATGTCATCATTTTCGTCGCCCCTGTTGTCATTTTCATAATCACTGATTTCATTTTTTACCATTCTTTCACTTCTGTCTGAAGTCCTTGTACCAGAAACAAATGGTAATGTTTCATTAGTTTCAATTTCGATGGCCTTTTCAGCACTATTGTTGACATCATATTCAAGCATAACAGTGGGTTCCGGGCTTGTGGTCTTACCCATACCAAACTTGTCTGGTGAATAAGAATGTTGTCCAGACTTTGCAGTATTACTATTACCTGAGCCTGAAGCAAAATTTGGTTTTACTCTCGAATCTTGCACATTGTTACTCCTCTGAAAACTGCTATCCGTAGTTCTATCTTTGGGACCAAAAGCCCAAGTTTTCATGTTCATTCCATTGTCCTGATCTTGTGGCAAAGAACCAACAAAACTTTTTTCAACTTGCATACCAGGTAATCTTTCATAGCTTGTGTCTCGTGGATTTGAATTACCTGTAACTAAATCTACAGGTGAATTATAGTCATGAATCTCTACTGCATTCTCAGGATTTGTTTTCTCCGGGTCATCACCTAATGTAACTGGTTTGAAACGTCTGCGACGTGATGACGGATTCTTATCAACTGGTTTACGCTGCCTGGAACTGTAAGGTGTCTCATATTTGGACAGTCGTGATGTTATGGCAGAGTCTAGAGACGTCCGTTGGTCTGGGTTACCAGCTCCTACTTTCGGCATACCATGTGCGTGATTACTGTCAGACCGAGTCTGTCCATACCCCTGCCATTTTGCTATTCTTGATGGCGGGCTGTCATTTGATGGTGCTCTGTTATTTGATTCTATAAATCTATTAAGCCCATTAACTTCATTTTGATGTTCAGTGGATTTGCCGAACTTTGTTGACAAATCATAATCAAAGTTTGATTCATTGGCCGTTTTCGTTGCTTTTCCAAACATACTTCCTTGCAATAAAGGCTTTTCTTCTTTGTTTAAAGTATCATCGTCTAAAGAAGGCGAAATATCGTCTTCCAACGGTGGTGGCGAAGTAGGCAAAGGTGGAGGTTCCATAGTTTGGTCAGTTTCTTTATCTACCATCTTGTCACTTGTCATACCACTAGCTTGATCAGATTTCCCATCCACATCTTGAACATTGACACGATTTCGGTTTCTGTCAGGCTTTGGAAGAACTTCAGGGGGATTCACGCGATTTTTAATCCCCAACTTTGGCGAAGTTCGCGAAACCGAAAACTCGTTGTTAGAACTCGATAACCCGACATCGTTACTGAGAATAAGAGCGGGCGAAAACGTGGTTCTCTCTTTGATACGAGCAGCTGGATCTTTCTTGGTCTTTTCTAAGTTTTCTAGCTCCGAAGACGAGCGGTAAACACCCGCAGGATCAACTGCTGTAGAGTCGTGTTCCAATTTCCTTCGCGCCAAAGGAGACGGTGTTCTTCGGCCAGGATTTCGAGGTCGTGTTTTCGTTAACTTATTATCGAGAGTATGCTCAGTTTGTGGCGGCAAAAAAGATCCTTTGCCATCGGTTAAACTTGCATTTGAAGACACGTTCAAATTCTCTGGAGTGGAGGCTTTGGCATTTTTCGATGGCAAGTACCTCGATGAACTCGAGAAATAATCTCCCCTAGAACTCGAAAGACCGTACGGTTTCTTCGAGTCCGGCTTCGACAAACCAGGCAGCGCGAATGCGCTTGAAGGCAAAACTCTCTCAGCCATATTGCCACAATTGCGTTGTAACTTGAACACTAAACATTGCCATGAATGGTTGTATAGTTTAAGGGTTTCAAAGCCAAAAGAAAAGTAGGATAAACGTTAGCGTGAGTAACGAACCACTCAGCTGTGCATTTCAGTCTTTAGTGTAAACTACGCGTAATTATGCAAATTTATGAACAGTGTTTATTCTCTCACACATTCCTTTGTCACGCCGTCTGATTGACATGACAAACAAAATTTGAACACAATTTTTGACCAAAAATACAAGACAGACAAGATTACGATTTCCTTGATGGATAGAAAAATAAAAGAACACTTTGAAATTAAATGGATATAAAGCTAGCGTTAAGTGTTAAAAACAATGTTGAACAATTAAGCCCTACAAGAAATTTTAATCTCTGAATACAATTCACCCCTAATTGCGTTAATCCGCCCTTGGCCTTTCGTTCATTCTCCCTTCTCGTTTACATTGAGTGGTTAAAAGCCCCAAAAGTGATCAGCATCAAATTTCTCCTTGCAATATCAATGCTTTTTTAACCCATGAGGTCATGAGAATTAAGGACAGGATCACCGAAAGTGAATTTCTTGATATTTTAATAATTTCTCCCCAGTACTTTTATAAGAAAACTACCTATCAGGGTTAATAAAAACTACGATAGTCTAAGCAGTCTAAGTCTTACTTTTTAATGTGTGCGCATTTCTCTGTTCTCTGAGTTTTTAGACTCAATTTCCCTTCCTTTTTTTTCAATGTGTGCACATTTCTTATCAACTCAATCTTTGTACATGTTTCCCCGGGATGTTTCATATCCTGTTGGTTGACTTGTTGTGTCTCTTCTCATATTGGTCATAACGTTGCGAGTTGCTGATATTAAAACAAATAAATACAAGACAAACCGTTCTTCTTTGTTCGTATAATCAGAATATTTTTATACTTTCTTCATAACTTGCAAATCTTTCTGGTATTTCTAATGATTGGGACTGCGGGCATTTTAGAAAAATTTTCACATACTGTATATAGCAGATTGTTATTTTTAATAATCGTTTCAAATTTGTATTGTTTGTTTTGTTGTTGTTGTTTACTATACAGTATTCTCTTTCGGTAACACTTTAAGGGCCCAAAATCTCTTCATAGTGGCATCTCAGTGTATAGCTTTGTTCCTGACGGAATAAAGACTATTCTTGTGCTGACAATCCTATATCCTTTTGTACTGCGCAACACGTACAGGACAGGCTCTTGCTGATTCTCAATAACAGGAAAATTGTAAACGACAATAGCCACATCCTGCACGAACAAGCGAAATTCCACAACAATTTTACACCGGTTTAGCCTTCTGTACACACTAAAGTCACGTTCTCGACCAACTAAATTGGATCTTTTTGACAACTCTATCCCCGATAATATAAGTTTGAAAATCACAGTGCCCACTTGAGGCCGGCTGAAAAAGAGCTTTTTTCAAAACACAGATGTCACAACGATGCATGAGTACATGTTCAACCCTGTATTTAGCCTTTCAGTGGGCGAGGAGCATTTCAGTGTGAACGGAAAACGTCCGATGCGTTTTCGGGTCAAAAACACCGTTTAAAATTATCGGGATTAGTGTAAACAGGGCTTTAGGCAACAAGTAATCTATACTACTCTGCCTTGCAAAGAAAAGTCCAAAGACCTTGTACCAAGATCGTATCTTAGTAGTTGTCAATATACGCGGGTTGTGTAAATTGTCTTTGTATATTTGTTGGAAATAAAAATAAATTGAAATTGTTGTTGTCGTTGATTGTGTAATTTGTATCTCCCAACCGACTTCACCGCGCAATTGTAAAGGCTCGCTGGATTGTCTTCCCGACATGTTTATTCCAGGCATTCAGTACCTAATTTTAATGAACATGCGTTGTAACGAGAGATACCGTGTCAGGTGAAAGTGTAAATGAAATGTATTTGTTACTGCCACACACACACAAAAAACACAAACGCTGGATATTTTTAAGAAGAGGAGAATTTAATTAAGAACAATTTGACACTCGTTACAGAAGTGCAATGCTGTTGACTGGTTTCAAAATAATCATTTCAAGGTGCGTCCCTTCAACGATTCCAAGCTCATGAATTCTTGTTATCTTTGTGTGAATAGTCCCTGCTTTGCATCATACTTCAGAGGTAAGCCACGATCTCTGCCCCTAAACAAAAGGGGAAAAGTGATACCTTAGTTTTTACTCCAAATTTTTTTTTCTTTCACGATAGTTGATGAGGACGCAACCTGAATCAACTATCACAGATAAGTATAATTACTCAGGTTCAGTAAATATTGTTGAATGTTCCCCTCGACGAATATTATATACACTTAATGTATGGTCCCGAGGGAAACAGTAGTTCTAACTTTTGAGTCTGTGGACAGAATCCTCAAGTAGTTTTCTGTGCTGTTGTTTATTATGCTGTGCAAGGTGGTTTTAACTTTTGAGAGGTTAAAACCCTTAAATGTGACAATTCAGATGAAAGCTACTGAGCAGTATTTTCCTGTTGTGCTGTTTATTATGCTGTGCAACGTACTTCTAACTTTTGAGTCTGTGGACAGAATCCTCAAGTAGTTTTCTGAGCTGTTGTTTATTATGCTGTACAAGGTGGTTCTAACTTTTGAGTGGATAAAACCTTTAAGTGTGACCATTCAGATGAAAGCTACGGAACAGTACTTTCCTGTGGTGCTGTTTATTATGCTGTACTGTACAGCGTAAAAGGACGTTTAAACTTCTGAGTCTGTGGACGAAATCTTAGAGTGTTACCGTTCAAAATGAAAGCTACTAGACATTCGTTTACAGGCATTTTGAAAACTAAAATTTGGTATTTCTTTCCTGCTTCAATCTTGGCCGGTGTTGGGAGTGGTACAGGTGGAAATATGTAACGTACTCACTTTTTAACGCGAAGAAAGAACTTCTCGCGATCGAATGATTCAGCTCCCTCCACATCGCCCAAGCTGCCGCACTCCAAATAAACATCGAAACACATCTGAAAGGACCAAACCACTCTTGAGGGTTAGCAGTGTTAGATAGGTGCCCCTACCCCCCCCCCCCAAATATCTGAAAGGACCAAACCACTCTTGAGGGTTGGCAATGTTAGATAGGTGCCCCCCCTCCCCCCTCTAATTGAACCGCTACCTTGTTAGCTCAGTTGATAGAACACTGGGTCCAGTTGTTCAAAGCCTGATTAAGCTAATCCAGGGTTAACTTAAAAAAAACTTTGATTTGAGCTTAATTACTAATCATTCAAGATTTTTCCAAAAGATGTTTGTCCTACCTACCTAGAGTTTTCTTTGCCATTTGCTAAATTTTAGCTTTTAAGACATTTTATAGCCAGCGAGATAAAAACCTTGGTTAACTGGTAATCGAGGATTAGCGTTAATCGACTTTCGAACAACCAGAGCCTGGACTGCAGAGCAGGCCCTAGTTGTTCAAAGAGCGGATAACTCTATTCAGTGGACAAATTGCCATCCAGTGGATAAAATGTACTCCAACCAATACATTTTATCCGCTGGACAGCGATTTACCAGATGGATAGAGTTATCCGCTCTTTGAACAACAGGGGCCAGGAGGTTACGGGTTCGAACCCCGGCCGGATCAACACTCAGGGTCTTAGAGTAACTGTGGAGAAGGTGCTGCCTTTGCTTTGACATCTGCAAAGGGTTAGACCTTCCCGTGGCTCGGATGACCACCTAGAAATGACAATTCCGTGCGAATGAGACCACAGCCTACTAAGCCAAGTGCTGGAACTCTCACATA
Source organism: Pavona decussata (assembly GCF_977016875.1). Lineage (NCBI taxonomy): Eukaryota > Metazoa > Cnidaria > Anthozoa > Scleractinia > Agariciidae > Pavona > Pavona decussata. The sequence continues at coordinate 994,347 of NW_028145553.1, read as the reverse complement.
GACACTAATCCTAAAGCCCCATTTACACCAAGGCTTAAAAACGTTAATAAGCTGTTTAGTTAAACACAGTTTAAGCTTGTTTCCTTCACAAAAGCTGCTTTCGGATTTTTGCCGACTACAGATTTAGCAAAAATGAAAGCAAAAGTTAAAGTTTACTTGAATCCTATGTCAAAGCCAATGGCTCAGCTTTCTATTACCAATTTTTATTTTGTTAAACCTGGTTTAATTAACACGTTTTGTTGGTGGGAATGGGGCTTAAGACTTATACACTGACCTTACATACCCTACAATTACAGGACACAGAAGATCGAGAAGAGTCCTTCTCATGCAACTCTTTTGCTGGGGCGAAGAAAGAAGAAGAACAAAGACAAGGGAGAGTAGCATTGATGAGAAGGATATTAGCAACAGAAGGAAGCTGGGTGAAAAGAGCAGAAAAAGATCCTCCCTCCCCCCTCCCCCATCTTATCTTTAGTTTAATTTTTGTCCATTTCCCAAAACCCCAGATTCAACTCTAGAGGAGGCTGCAGATCTTCCCTCAAGTTGCAGGGGGGTGGAGGGGAGGGGGACTATTTCTTCCACCACCACAACTATGCTTTAACTCACCTGTAACCGACGTAGCTGATTGGCTAGGAGGTTTAATGAGAAGTCATGTACCGTAAGCTCTGGGTAGAAAACATTGACTTCTGCCTCCATTGCCTATAAGTGAGCACAAGGACGCTGATAAAATATTCGAAATACAAAACAGAACGAAGCAGGGAAGGAAGGAGGGAAACGATTGATTTTGCTTTATTTCACCGAGGGCCAAAAAAGTGTTGGATTGAAAGGAAGGATCCCTGACACACTAAAAGAGACTTCAACCAGACAGTTCCCAAGAAAGCAAGGAAACAACTTGTACAAATTTTCTTTTTCATGACCTTGATAAAGCGTTTGATACAACATCATATTGTAAAAGGTAGCTTAAGTTTGAGCCTCACAATGAAATCTACAAGTGTGATCACACCCTGGGGGAAGTCCCCTGTATAAGCTATATATACTAATTATGTAATGCTTTCGAGTGGTATACCGGAGATATGCCACGAGTGACTTGATTTTTCTTAGTATACACACGAGCCTTTAGGCGAGTGTGTATACAAAGTGTGTATAAAAAGTCACGAGTGGAATATTCACGGCATACCACGAGAAAGCACTGCATAATTAATTTATCCCATGGCACTTATTGCATTAACCTTCCTGTTCGACGTCTGGTTCCAGGAATTGAAAATTAAGGTCAAAACTGGGGTATTCTTCTTCCATGTTTCAGTTGTTGGCAGTAATTTTTTTCTGAATGAAAATTTTGACATGTCGCAGGCTCTTCAATCGATCTTTTGGCGGGAAAAATTGTAGGCCGCCAGGTACGCCGGGATTTTTTCGTGGAATACTACCCATTGCATACCGCAGAATATGCCACAGATTTATAGCTTTCTTATTGGGTGTATTCTCTATGGCACGGGATAAATATAGGTATGTGCGGCGCCAAGGGTATGGTTCTTGAGCCGTTTTGGCCTGAAATAGGATACAAATTCTAATCATTTTGGTCTGAAAGTGTGAAAACGGGTGTGAGTTTTACAGAAACGGGTATGGATTCTACAGAAAAGGTCTGAAAATGGGGATGGATTTTAGAGGCCAGGGGCCCGTTTCTCGAAACACCCGGTAACTTATCGGGCCCGATAAGTATATTTCTCAATGTTTTTTTCGCCGATTACACAGTGAATACAGACATTGTACTTGGGCAATGTTGTCATAGTATTGTAGGATTTTAAAATTTAGTATTCAAAGCTAACAAAAAATGACTTCTGTTAAGAAACATTTATCACCAAAGACACTTATCGGGCCCCGGCGATAAGTTACAGGGTCTTTCGAGAAACGGGCCCCTGGTCTGAAAAAGTAACGAAAAATTACATATTTTGGTCTGAAATAGGGTCAGGATTTGGAGAACTGGACGGCACACCTCTAGCACAAATTCCAAGGATTACCCCACCCCCACCCCCCACACACAAACTATGCCACATTTCGTTCCTGTGGGTCTGTTTATTGCGTTGTACAAGGTGGTTATAACTTTTGATCTTGAATGTAATCCATTCAAATGAAAGCTATCAAGGTGGTGCTGTTTGTATCTCAACTGAATCCAAATTCTCATATTTTCAATGTGCGAGTAAAGCTCCTTTGAATGTGAAAAGGCCAAATTAAAAATTTCCAAATAATCTTTTTACTAAAGTGAAATGCAAGAAATTCCAAGCTATAGTACCTTTGTGAAGCTGTCCCTTATCAATGCCTTTCCGCAAGCTACTTCGACTGAGAAAAAGGGAGGCGTCGTAGGATGCTCCTGAGACAAGACCACGGAAGCCTTGAGTTGAACTGAAACGGAAAAGATTCTCTTGTAAACGATAAAAACTACAAAAAGTCCCATCCATTTTGTCAGGGAAAAGTCGAGCAAGAAGAACACGCGAGATCGCGCTCGCTCAATGCGTGGATAATAGACGCGCGTGGCCATTCCTCAAGAAGCGCTCGTGTTTCGCGGTTTCCCGCTCACTGCTCTTGAGATGAAATTGAAGAGGAATTTATCTTTAAACGCGTTACTGAATTTACTCCTGTTGTAAGGAAGTGATTCATGTAAAATTGAAACCACAAATTCGTCACTCTTTGAAGGACACCAAACAAAACCTTGCCACTCAAATAGCATACAAATGTACACCTCTCCAATCGTTTTTGTTTTAAAATTGTGTACAAACTACTGTGCCTTTTGTCCGCGAGAAGCAGAGAAAATACATCTGAAGAAAGATATTTATTATAAACAAAACAAAATCTCGGTGTATTGGGACCGGGAATGACTTGGTCACATCACTCTGTCCGAAAAAAAATCTCTGTTTTGTCTGTTTTACAGTTCACTCGTTAACCCTTTAACCCCTGATATCAAAGAACAAATTCTCCTATCTTGTCCCCAAACTTTTCTTGTAAAAGTACTGGAGAGAAGTTATTACAATATCAAGAAAATTCACCTTGGGTAATCATATATTTAATTCTCATGATTTCAGGGGTTGAATAAGCATTGACATTACAAGGAGAAAGTTGATGCTTATCGCTGTTAGCAGCGTTTTTACTAGCGGAAGGACTAATCCTACAAAAAATCTCAATTTTTAAACAACACGAAATAGGAACGGGGACCAAAATGTGACAGCACAACAATTGATGTCTAACCTTTTCTTCTTTCAAAAACCGCTTGATAAAGCATGTCACTTTCTTGAATGAAACCGTCGTCGACGAGGCTTCTCAAGACTGGTTGTTCCTGGAAGAGAGACTGAAGTCAATTTTTCAAGCGAGGACAACATTTAAGCTTACGTAGGGGTGTTAATCAAGAGACTGTCCTAAACCTAAATGTAAAGCAATCAAAACCAAAAAAGAAAATAAATGGAAATTTGAAAATTCATGTCTTTGAACTGTGGATGAAAGAATTGATAGTTCAAAGATTTAAAATTGCGTTTACGGCAAAAGGTAAACTTGAGATTCGCGTTTATGTGCCCTTGACGTAACTAGTAGATAGCTGAGTCCTGCAAAACAATTCTGGCCATTCACGCTAACGCAACACTATTCGATTTTGCTGAGAAACTGAAAACAGCAACCGGCAAATGGAAGCTAAACATGGTCGAGTGGTCATTGCTGCCGTTTGCCGTAAGTGTAATTCTAATTCAGTTCTTAATTAACGCTGCTTAATCAGCAGAGGAATGAAAACCTGAAAAATTCAGGCTTAACGGAGTTCAAACCCATGACCTAAGTTACGAACAAAATTCAGGGTCCCAAAGGGGTTTAGGGCTCCAGGGCTCCGGCCTCAAAAATGCAGGGCTCCAGGGCTCCAAGGCGAAAATTTCAGGGCTCTAGGGCTCCACATCATCTGCTTTAGGGCTCCGGGCTCCACTCTGGTCTACAATCTTGATGTGTAAAAATTCTATTTTTAACGCTAAATCAAATACGCAAATAAAAAAGTCAGCAATTCCGGTCAATTTTTTAAACCCAAGCAGCCAGTTACATTATCTCTTATTATTTAAGAGTGGATTAAATATTAAACTTGTTTAAATGGGGTTGACAGACCTGCACGACTCCCGTTGTGTGCCCATTGTGTTGATAAAAGCCTTTATAGTTTTGCTTTAAAAAGCATGTCTTTAAGCGACTTCCCTTTTCTAGAAGAGATCAAGGGAGGTTCCTTGTGTGTCTCTCTTAGTAGCGGCTGGTTTTGTATTAAATGCCATTTGTCCATTAGAATATTTTTCAAACATGGCAGTGATGGTTGAAATTGTGTCACGAAGGGTAGAATTTTCTTGTGCGCTTTCTGTTTTTGTGAAAGAGCGTTCTTTCTTTCTGCGAAGTTAACTTCGGAGAGGATTTTGTCCACTAGATTACTAGAATAACCTCTCGATGCTAGGCGTGTTTTAAAGTTTTGAACGTTTTCCTCAAACACTACTTTAGAAGAGTTTGCCCTCAGAAGCCTAAGGGCTTCTCCTTTAACGAAGCCTTTTTTGACGCCTGCTGGGTGGCAACTGTTGTAGTTTGTGTACTGAAATGTTTCAGTAGGTTTGTAATGTGTGTGCACGTCGAGAATCAATTCTTTCTCGAATCTCTCTCCCTTATAGACTGTTGTATCCAAGAATGCTGTTTCTAATTGTGAGACTTAAGCGGTAAACTTTATGGTAGGGTGGTACGAATTTGCCTGCTCAATGAAATGTTCTATTTCTTCTTTGTTTGTATCCCACAAGCAAAAAACATCGTCAATGAACCTTTTCCATGTTCGTGGTTTGTTAACGCTCTGCCTTAAGATCTCCTTTTCTTCTTTTCTCTTTTCATCAATTATTATTCAAGTTTTTTTTAATTTGTTGTAACTGATACCTGCGAACAAACTGCTAAAGGAACGTCTGGTTACTATAAAGTTTTTTTCATCGCGCTCACTACGATTATAACTTTTAGTTTTCATTAAATCCCTAAATAAGTTGTTGCATATCATTGTAAACTGAGATAACCGCGTATACTTGTATTATGTACTGTCCTCTTTTCAGATTCTGTTTCTCTATGCGCACAAACAAACACAAAAAGGCAGTGATTAAGAATCAATGCAAACTTGAAAATGCTGGGCTCCGGGCTCCGCGCAAAATGTCTTTGGGCTCCGGGCTCCACAGCCAAAAAAGAATCAGGGCTCCAGTCGGTAAGCTCCAGGGCTCCAGGGACCCTCCCTTTGGGACCCTGAAAATTGCGATAGTCTCTCATTTATTGAAGCAAATAAAGCTATGAACCAATCAGAACTCGAAGCAAAAGGTGCACCGGCGACAAAGCGCGGGAAAACGCGTCACCATTCGCATTACTTTTGCCGATAATTGGTCAACTGAAGAGCATTTGTCTTTCGATTGGTTAGAGTATGTCTCACGTGCTGCATTAGATTTTAACCAATCACGCAGCTTCGTTACAAACAAAAACAAAGCAAAACCCAAGCAAACACACGTTCTAATGTTGTTTCCTTTTAACAGCCCATACCATAAATTCTTCCAACGTTGCTGGTTTCCAGGAAGTCAGCGTTGAGGATATCTTGCTCGGAAACATCTGAAGATAGCTCTTGTTTTGTGGAATCGTCAAACCCTCTGAAAAGTGTTCAAATGATCCATTAGTCATTTTACAAGTTGTTGTTATTGTTTTTTGTTTTTTAGTTTGTTAATCGTGTCACCTAGACACCTTACACCCGTTCTCCATCACAGCAAAGTTGACAGTGCAAAACGTGTAGAAAATTGTAGAAAACTAGGTAAATAAAAATTATATTGTTATAAAAATAACTAACATAACTAACTTAAGAAAGGATTTGGAAAAACATTTCAGAATAAAAAGTAGCGAAACGTCATTTTTAATATCGCTACTTTTTATTCTGAAACTAACATAAGTGTTGTGTTTAAAGTTAGTATTGTAACTAATATTACTATATTGTAAATAGTGTTACATATTGCTAGAAATTTAGTTTTTGTAAATAGCGTTAGTATTGTAAGCAGTGTTAGTGTTGTAAGTAATGTGTGGTACTTAAAAAAAAAAAACATTAAAAGAAAAGAAAAAAAAAGACAGTGCAAAACTTTGGGTGCTCCTTCATGTTTCGGTACCCGAATGTAAAAATCAGCAATTTCGCGTGAAGGGGCTTATTTTACGTCTGAGATAAACCAGGACCACAGAGTCAGGACCCAAAACACGATCCTTCAGATCAAATGGAAAAAACAGGACCGGAGGGAAGGAGGCAGCGTGGCCAAATGGTAAGGGCACCAGACTTGTAATCCAGAGGTCCTGGGTTCAAGTCCCGCTCTGACCACTTGGATTTGTTTTACGACAACCCCGTTTTCAAATCCAAGGCCATGCTTTGTAATAGCCAACTGGTTTGCCTCCCACCAGTTGGGATTTTTAACAAATGTTATGTTCAGTTTGTAAATTTATTTCACCGATTTATAGTGTCCCCAAATAGTGCTATAGTGCTGAATACTTCGACACCTGAATAAAGTCATTTATTTCATGGAAAGAAGGACATGCAAAATAGTAGGGACACTATTAAAACCCCCACAATTATACTCATCCTACCTAAAGATGTCAGTTGCTGTTGGAGAGCGAGTCTGGCCAGAATTCTACTTCTGATGGCTTTGATTGTTGCCTCCATGTGAGACAAACTCACTGAGGACTTTGGCACAACTTCCTGCAGCATGAAGATTTACAACAGACATGTTAAAACACCGTTTACTATCAAACTCCCAAAAGCCATAAAACAGTAATGAATGAGATTTAACCTGAGGCAAATCACGAGTCTAACAAACACATGTACATGTAAGTGTGGATGTGAGGATGTGTGTCAGGGGCGGGCAATGGTGGTTAGGGGAAGGTGGGTGGGGTGATCTGTAAAAAGTTCACTTCTAGCTAATCCATCTTACATTATACAATGTAAAAATTTCACTTCTAGCTAATGCTTTAAATTCCTTTATTGTCTTAAAACTTTTTGTTTTGTTACTAAAGCCATTACATGATCTTTACGCGCAGAAAAAAAAATATCGTTGGCTGTAGAGGTATGGGGAAAAAAGGAAGTTTTGAATTCTTACGTCTTGTTCTATAACTATCCCTTGGGAAAATAATGGACTAACGGTACTCGTAGTCTAGAGTCACTCATCACAGTGAATAAAACAGTACAAACAAAACGTTTGCTACACTTGTCCTTACGTGCAATTCCTCGGGTAAGAAGTCCAGACCACAAATCCTCTGAGCCCACATGTAAGGCTTACCTACCTGAGCAACAAACCCTGAAAAACTGCTAACTCTGAAAGAGGATAAAATTTTTATTCTAACATTAATAATGATTGGTACAAATGAGGAAAACCCAAAAATTTTATTATAGAGGAAGTCAATAACTTGCCCCCAGTTGTTATTAAGAGATTCAAGAAGTGCTGTGAATATTCTGCTCTGACAATGCTACAAAACGATAGGTTTAATGAGGAAAAACAATCACTTTGCACTTGTGTTCTAAATTCAGGTCCATTTCTTTCCCGTCTTCAGCAAAACAACACGTGAAATAACCAAATTCAAGGTTTTGTGGAGAACATGAGCTCACAACGGTGAATCTGTCATTCTCAGTTTTAACTTGAACACCACGCCTTCTTCGTTCACTGTTTTTGTACAAGTTTAAATCACGAAGTAGCACAAATAAAATGAAGCAATATTTTCAACTGACTTTTTTCTTCCATCACTGCTGTTGTCGCTCAAGTTCCCTTATAATTACTCTGTACTTGGGCATGGCCCAAGGTATAAAATAGGATTTCTCTGTAAGTCTCATCAATAGGGGTCTACTGCATGTGCGCTGAGTGCAGGGCGATACTGGGCTCGACTGGGTTAGTTCTTAAAAGAAAACAGCTAGTAGGTATGCTGTCTGCTAACTCCTTCCATTCACCAAAACTAAGGGGCAACTTTCCTTTCAACACGGATATTTTCCAAAAGTTCGACTTCGATAAGCCTCCCTCGCAAACGCTCTTTTGGCTCTTCTCATTGGGGAGGAAGATTGCATGACGAGCCAAAAGAGCATCTGTGAGAGAGGCTACACTTTGATAGGGGGAGCAATATTTCTTGAAGGAATTCAAGGCTACATGCAAAATTCCACTGAATCTGAGCTAAAACAACAATAAGCGATCTGAAATGAGGCATAGGTTGGTTATGCACTGAGCTCTTCATTAATTTTATTATATGAATCAACCTTGAATGGAAAGCTGTTGAGTAATGCTTCCATGTGATGCAGCTTGCTTGTAGTTGTTGCCTTATAAACCTCCTTCCCAGGGTCTCTCTTCTTCACATGAAGAGGAGAGACCCTGGGAAGGAGGTTGGTATAAGGTGCATTATTATTTTGCAAGTGTGAATGTTAGAAAATTTGTTAAACTCCTACTCTGGCACCCAGATTAAGAAGACCTTGTAAGTGATGAAGATAGAAAAAGTCAGTTATCATCAATTAAAATGTCAATCTTTGCTTACCCAACTTTAGCCAGTTGATAGAGACTGGATGGGTTTGGAGCCTGGTCGCCACCATCATCAGGGAACAGACAGGTTAACAACGAATCAGGTGAGAGAAGAGTGCTGAGAAACAATCACAAGAGGACTAGCCATTTAAGAGGATATGACATTATTTTTTCATGTGTTTGATCAAAATTAATCTTCATGTTGTTCTTGTTTGAAAATATTTGAAAAACAATCCTCACCAATTTTTTGTTGGAACCCATTTGAGGCATATACACTGTAAAAGCGTCAAATTTCACCTCTGGATGGATACAATATAGCACAAGAGCCCTACTATTCCCATACGGGAACGTTAGTCTCACTGTTTCTCTATTCCTCAGTTGTTTCATTCTGAGTATTCAACAACCCCATCCATATTTTCATCCACAGTTTTCTTCCTCTGCGTGTGAGAAACAACTTTGGAAGAGAGAAATTGCATGACTAGCATTCCTGTATTAAGTATCCCCAGTCTCCCATTTTGCATGTATTGCACCCAAGCAGAAGTAAAATTTGACACTTTTATACATCCTAAACACAAGGAAGCAAAATTGATAAGGACTTTGTTTTTCAACTTTCATACAAGAACGACGTGAAGACTTGATCAAGCAAAATAAATTTTGTCACACATACTTTAAAACTTACAGTGAAAATGTCACAAATTAAATGTTCAGGAAACAGAAAGTGGGCATGTGTGCTTAATCTAACCCTAACGTGATGCAGACATGACACTGAATTAAAGAAAAAATCTGGAATGACTAGAGTTCTGTACTCTATCAGGCAAAAAAAAAAAAATCAGACGATATCTGATATTTCTAATATTTTTATTCTGTTTCTTTTGTGAGACATATCAAATTCTCTGAAAATGGGCAATTTGTTCAATACACGTCATGTTATCACCTTGCATCCACAGGTTAAAAACTCTTCTCTCCTTTATTTGTGCAGTGCTTACCTGTTTGCTAAGACAGGTCCTGGAACAACTTCATTTAAAGACAAAGAAGGGGACACTACAACAGTGTTGAATGTCGGTAAAAAAGAGAACAGAAGATCTACTGTTGCTTTGTCTGCAAGAGAAAAAAAGAAACAAACCACATTCACACTGTTGCCCTACCAAATACGAAATATGTTTTTGACCCAAATCTCCTTGCAGTAGCAAGCTTGATGGACTTATGTAAACCTTGAATACAGTTTCTAAATGACCATGCTTCAATTTACCATCTTTGTCTACATGAGGAGACAACTTCACCAGAAAATGTGCAATGGTTTAGAAAACAAGATACTATTAAATATTTCCTTCAGTTGATAAATCACCATAAATCTACATGTAAATCTATTAAGTGCTCTCCTTGAATAGATGCCCCCCTGATGGAGAGATTTGTACCAAGCACCACTCTCTTGAATCCATGCCCCACCCCCCATATTTACTACAAAGACCACCCCTTAGAAGTCATAGTATTGAACTAAGCTGTAGAAGTAGTTGATTTTCATGAAGAAAGCTTCCTGTCATGCTGAGTCATAGTGCTAAAAACAATGAACTGTAGGAATTGTTTGTTTGCATGCATTTTTCCTTCAACTGAAATCAAGTCAAAATATTAAGCTGAACTGTAGAAATCACTGATTTGCCTTGCTTGATTTATTTTTTAATTCCAGGGCTGAGTTGCTCGAAGCATGGTTAGCGCTAACCATTGGTTAAGAGGTATTATAACCTATAGGTTGTCATGGTATTTAACCCAGGTTAGCGCTAACCATGCTTCGAGCAACTGGGCCCAGTTTGTCTTCAAGACAATGAACTCTGAGTCCTTGACTAACTTTTTTTTCTTTAATTTCAAAACTTCATCCCATTTAAGCAACCAGAGCCTATTTCAACAAAGAAAGGAAAGAACATCAAACCTTTGCAGCGGACTTGCAATTGGATTTGAAGTGGATGCTTCTTAAGCAACAATTTTCTTTTCTCTTCTAAACGAGCTTCTTCCTTTTTTCTCCTGTGTTTTGACTGATAAAAAAAAAACAAAAAAACAACGAAAAACATACTGTTGATGAACTTTCTCCTAGGCAGCTAGATCCAAAATTTCATTTAAGTGGAATTACACCATAATATCATTTACATGTAATAATCTCGCAGCTGAAATGGACTCTCAATGGAAGATAATGTGGGGAAATTGTATCACAGTGACGGCAATGCAAAATGATAAAGGTTTTTGAACATCAGCAACATCAAACATATCAAAAATAATGCAAAGTGTTCTCACCCTTTTGTGCCCATCAGCATTTTCTTGGTCTGAATCACTATCAACATCTGCAAACAATTAAAAGACAATTTTCAGTTGACATAAATTATGTTACTACATGTTAAACGTTACAAGCTGGAAGTCAGACAGACACTTAAAGCTTTGACAGACTAGACCAATAACATTGTTATCGACAACTATTTTGTTATAGATAAAAAAATCCAGTGTGTAAACCAAGTTATCAATATTATTTTTATAATAAACAGCAAAAAAAAAAAAAACAGTTATCAACATCAAATCAGTTTTCCTTTACAAAAAAAGGAAATTACATAACTGTACTTTAGTTCTTGATAACAAACAGCAGTTTTATTGTCAATATATAACTCCTTTTACCCAGCTTGTGAGACAGTTATCGACAACTACGCCATCTTGGCCTTTGGTTACAATGACGATGGCAACAATGACGGAACTAGCAACGAGAACACCACAAAATGAAAGGCTAAATGAGGAAAAAACAATCAGTCTGCATGTGTGTTTTAAATTCTGGTCCATTTCTTAGCTGTCCTGTGCAAGAAAACAACATGAAATGGTGCAATTCAAGGTTATGTGGAGAATGTGGGCACGATACCATATTTTTTCTCATTTTCTCTCTTAATTTGAATGCCGTTTCTACCAGTAGTTCCTGGATTGTCCGGCCACATCATAGAATTTGAACGAGTTGGAATATTTGCAAAGTAGTTGAAGTAGTGTGGAGAACTTTATATTTTGAAGTGGCATTTTTGCTGCCATTGCCATTGTTGTTTAAGTTCCCTAATAATACCATCATCACCACCACTGCCATATACACTCATTGTCACCCTTATTAAAATTATTTACTATGGTTAACCGTATTTATTTACCTATAAGGCGATCCCAGCTATAAGCCGAGACCCTAAACTTTTGGCCATAAGAAGCTGTTTGGTTTTAATGAAATACTTGGCTATGATCCAAACCCGCTATCTTGTTAAGATTTGACCAGTTCTCAGTTTAATTTGGTGCAAAAATTGCTCGGCTTATAAGCATAGAAAATAATATGGTACTATTAAAACTATTATTATCATCCTAATCACTAACATTATCCCTACCACTTACACTGCAACTTTTCTTTTCAACTAGAAACAGCAGTTCTTCACCCTTTTTAACCCCCAATATCAAGGAACAAATTCTCCTATCTTGTCCCCATACTTTGCTTATAAAAGTACTGGGGAGGAGTTATTAAAATATCAAGAAAATTTACCTTGGGTGATCATGTCTTTAATTCTCATGACCTTGGGGGTTGAATAAGCATTTATATTACAAGGAGAAATTTGATGCTGATTACAAACCTCTTACAGCAGTTTTTGTCTCCATGGCAGCTTTGGCAACATCCAAATCACCCAGAATCTTGACTTCCAAATTAGGATCACATGCCTCGTTGTATGCTGATGCCTGGACATACAGAATGTACAGAGGCTGTGGAAGATATCGTGCAGTCTCATGCTGAACGCGCTGGGCATCTAACGGCATGTTCATGTACTCTTGGACAGGTTGGGTAGCCTGTGTTTAAGAAAGTTAGGGCTGTGTGAGGTAAGTACACAGGGCACTGTACATTTCACTTACATGTAGGTCACAGGCAACCCACATGGCTGGAACTTAACCTAGTTTTGCAAGAATAATTAAAAGCAACTACAGATAAGTAACAACTATTCCTCCTTGGATGGGATGCTAATCTAACACAGGGCTGTCAACTTAATTTGCAATTTTTGTTAGATTTCTACCCTTCTGAAAACAAAAAAAGAATTAAATTTGTATTGAGCATAATTCCATGACAAAATGATAAAATGCGCTTTACAGTTTGGGGACACTCTCCAGATCGATTTGGAATTTGGAAATGCTGGTTTTTTGAGTACAGGGTAAAACCGGAGTACCTGGAAAAAAAAACCTGTCGAAGCAAGGATGAGAGGCAACAACAAACTCGACCCGCGCATGGCGTCAACACTGGAAGGAGACAAGTGCTCGCACCACTACAACATCCCTGCTCCCCTTTTGATTTGCCACATGATAAAGAGAAAGAATATGGAGCAAAGTTTCTCATTAAGCTTTGGAGAAGCTGGCTTTGGGTGCAAGGAAACTAGCTGCTTATAAACTGAAGAATGCCTCCCATTCTTGTCGTCTTTAGTCGTTTTCAAACTCTCAGTATCCAGCTTTCTTCAGTGTAGTTGCCAGCCATGAAAGCTGTCTGCCAGTGACTAATGATAGCCTTGTCGGTTTCATTGTTGAACATGCAAAATGACTGCTGATGTACAGTTCTTAAACAAAAATGGCTGACATTTTATTTTGTCAACATTCAAATAAACCCTACAAACCTCATTCAAGGTAAAATATTCTTTTGCTTTTTGAACTCAAGAACGAGGTTAGTAGGGCTAGTTTGGATGCAAACAAAAGAAGATTAAAATGTCAGCCATTTTTACAAAGGCTCTAAGATAACGAGATTTTTACCTTCAAAATATTTTCTAGTCTTGGCTGCAAACTGTCCAGGAATTCCTTCTTAGTGTGAATCTCTTTCATAAGGGTTTCCCTCTTCTTAAGAAATTGTTCTTTTTGCACAGCTAACCTGCAGGTGCATTGAACAGAAATAACATAATTATTATTACAAACTAAACACCATTCTAAAGGATCACATTTTGAGCTGAGGCACTTGGTTGTAGTGAGTAAGTAAGAAAGTCCAGTGAATGGAATGTCAATCCATCATAAGCAATTCCAATGAATTTTGTCAGGTTTCCTCAACAAGAGATGAGAATTTTCTTTCTATGTTCAATTGCAGCCACTAGTGTGAGATCATGCCATGCGCTCGTGTATTATCCTGGACTCAGCGTCACACGTTATATCATGTGTTAGTCATGTATTTAGTTTTTGAGAAAAAAATGCTACATAAACAAAAAAAACAGCTTATTGCAATCCTAGAGAAAGAAATCAGTCAATGGATGGTACCTCTTTTGAATTCTTGCATAAACCCTTTCGTTTAATATAACACAATACCTTTTTCTTTGCTCCAATTCCCACTCAAGTCGTGCCAACATCAACTGATGAGAATCATCTTTTGTGACATCCTTCAACAAGAAAATATTATTTTTTTAAACACTCAAACAACAAAATGCACACATTCAAGAAAATTTGGAATGATGATGATGATAACATTGATGGTGATGTTGATGATGATGATGATGATGATGATAATGTTGATGAAGTTGTTGTTATGATGATGATGATGATGATGATGATGATGATGATGATGGCAATGGGGAAAGTGACAATGATGACGATGATGATAATGACGATGATGGTGATGGTGTTGCTGACGACAATGTACCATTGCATTAATGCCCTCTCCAAGGAACTTATATGCTGAGCACCAGTGGGACAGGAACAGTGTAAGTTATAGTTTGGCAATCCATATACTTCATGTGAGAATGTCATATACATTTATGCATCCAGTAGGCACCTGTATAATAATGTCAAATTATTTGACAACAGCTTTCTCTGCATCTCAATTCCTGCTATCTGAAATTCTTCATTTTCCTTTAGAGATCATTTCTTACCGTGCTGGTCAATGACCACAAGCAAAGAAGAGATTATTGTAACATTACTTTTACATCAGCGCCACTCACAGGCTTTGATATTTCTTTAGGTGCATCTTTAAAAAATTCCTCCTCTGAAACCAGCTCTATCTCTTCATCTTTTGACCTTCATAACATAAATTTCACATCAGGCAAGACAATCAATCGTTCTCTTTACATTATCTATTGGAGCCAAACCCCTGGCTTCATGTTCTAATGTTGTTGTATAACACTATTTGGTCTAACAATGTTATAACCTTTAGTACTCCATGTTAGTTGAATATTGACATGATGTTACTGACAGTCTGACATCACGCAAGACCAGTAGTTTTTAAATTTGAACAGAGTTTTAAAATTTACATGTTAGTTTGAACATCGCCAATGAGAGTTCCCATACAAAATACCCTTAGCCTAGTTTATTAATGGTATAAAGTTATGATTTTTTCTTTACATTACAGGATAAAGTATTTAAAAAAATATCAATTGCTTCCCAAGTATTTTGATTTTTATTATTATTTTTTTTATTTTTTCAGTTAATGTGTCTTTTTCGAAAAGATTTCCACAGAAATCTTCAAGATTCCATTCAAGTGCCGGACATTACAAGGAGGAATTCAGAGTTCATTTCATTCTTGGAAATGCTGGTCATACACGATGTAGACTGACTCTTAATGACATTTGCAAGCACGATGGCTTCACATCAACCCATCCAGTGTTACACTAACACATGTCACCTTGGGATTCCAGTTTCTACAAAACTAAATCAGCAGGGCTGTACAATAGCATGACAAAAGATACTTATTACTACTTACTTGAACTCAAGACATTTGGTAATTTCTTTCTTTAAGTGCATCACCTCATATAAAAGATTTTGTAACTGAAGGTGAAGACTGTCCACCTTATGCTTGGCCTGAAGGAGATAAAACAGAGTTAAAGAGTCTACACTGATAAGAACAATCTTAATCAACTGAAGCTTAAGAAGTTCTTTCTTGGTATTGCAATCACCAAGTAACACAACACAAAAGGTTTGTTATTAATTAATTTATATATTTATTTATTTATTTATTTATTTATTTATTTATTTATTTATCACGGCAGGTTTCAAAACCGATTTTCATCACCTCTTGGGTTCTTTCCCTGGATTTCTTGCATCTCATGTGAGCAAGTCGGTTGAGTTTCTTCAGGATTGTAAATAACAGGGTACACCTGATCCTGGATTCATTTGTATCAACATCCTGAAAAAAAAAGGAATTACCTTTGGCTTGAAAATCAGCCCTTTTGAAACATTGATGGCTTCACTCTGTCTTTACAAAAGATTTATGCAATGTAGAAGATTTGGAATGTGGTTAATCTGCATGATTTTTGCCATGTTTGCCATGAAAGCCAGTATATATTTCATCTGAAAAACTCTCCAGACTATTGAAAAAATTTTTTTTTTTTTTGTAAAATTCCTGGAGATATCTGCAGAAGGGGTGGTCTCAAAATTGTTGAAAACGCTGAGCTCTTATCAGATGGAGTGTGCTCATTAGTGATATGGGAAAGATGTTCAAGTTAAAGCACTGTTCCTCCAGTCCTCCAGTAGTGTTCAAATGCCGCTAACGCAGTCCTGCAGTCACGCAGGATTGAAGGACCGCCAGTTATACCAACTTAGACTAATATATATTACTCATGGACTACCGGACTGCGGGACTAAAGGGCACAGGTTGTAATAGCTTAGACAAAATAACAAAAAGACTGCAGGACTGCAGGAGCAAGAGATTTGTGCCCTTTAAAACAGGTCGGGTATTCTGCAATCGCTCCAAGTCCCCTGACTTACCCGGGGTCCCCCCTCAGACTATGGCTGATGATAGGTTTTTTTTTTATCAATTTTTATTTGATTTACATAACACAAAATTTACAAAACTAAACAGTACTTACAATAATTATTATCTTTACAGTACTAACAATACTTACTATGCTTACATTAATCCTATGCTTACTAGGGTGAAAAATAGGTGCATTAACAGGCACACCTGACAAGGTATACTACTCGAAGTAGAGCTAAAGTTACTGTCTCGTGAAGTCTTTGGACCTTCTTTCGCGGCAAGAATGATTCTTCCTTCAAAATTAGCCCACAAAGGTCTTTTCCTTACCCTACGCTTGTTTTCAATTGCTTTCCAAAGATATGTTGATTCCGCATAAAATAAAAGATGGAAAAACTTGAATGGGAATTCGAAAATCTTACCGCAAGTTTTTGTTTCTGAATCTCAGCTACCAACTTTCTGATTTCCTCCGTTCCTCTCTCAAACGAACCAACATCACTCGAAGCGCTTCTTTTCTCTACTTCCGTATCCTCTAGGTTCGCAGCATGTTGAACATCTGAAGATTTAGAAGGACCATCTTTAATCGAAGTAGAACTAGCAGATTTCGAAGTGGTTGCAGGAGATTTCAACGTTTTCTTCGTTTCCTGCGGAGGACTACCTGCATCCGAAGGAGTCCGAGTTCTCCTCCGTTTCATTGTTGGCCTAAACACTGCTAAAAATTTCAAACGAATCGAGTAAAAAGCGACGAAGGATCATTTACTTTCGGGACACACATACACGTTCTGCCGCCATTTTTAATCTTTCAGCACGCATAATCGAATTTGTAACACCGCTGGCTGAGGCTGTTTGTGTTGCTGTCTCGTATTGACCATATTTGGTAATTTTGGAGGCGTTGTTGCGTATTATGGGATAGTTGGGAGACATCGCATGACATCATTTATATTTTCATTTCTGTTTCTGTTGACGTCCACACCTTCGATCGAAAGTTTTGGAAGAGGTACGGGATTTTTACCATTTATTTATGCATGAATCAACCACTAATCGCGGTTGTCATAGCGTGTGAGACTTTAGGCGTTTTTCATGCTGCTTTTTCTGTGTTGATACTTTTCTGCACCACTTGAATTTTAGGAAGATTGGTGGCTGAGTGAAGACATCTTCCTTATTTTCTGCACACACAGGAAATCACTTCGTGTCCAGAGGTTCTCGAAGGGTTTAAGTGAGATCCTGGTTTGCGAAATGGCTACGGTGAGGAAACGAACCTACAAGTAACGCTCGAGTTGCTTCTTGTGTTGTTATCATCTGACATAAATTCATATTGCCGTGACTTAAACCTGTCTTCCGTTTTTTAGGAGGTCGAACAACCTTCTAGCTTGGTTTACGTTCAAGCAAGTGAACTCTTCCCGAAGAAGACGCTCGCTTCAGGTTTGTGATTTCACGCTGTGTCATTGTAACTGAAGATGCAAAAAGAGTTTGTTGTTGTCCTTATAGCTGAAGGTTTTACAAATTTATGAGGAGCTTGCGTTTTTAATATACAAAGCGTTGTTTTGGACCTGTGAACTTCCACCTACCACAGATGTTCTGAGATGTATTTCCGTCTAGCCTTGCAACGGCGAATCGCGAAGCTTATTTACTTTGAGCTTTGTTTGCCTTCTGGTACTTAAACTTATCTTTTCCTATGATCGATTCAAATTCAATAATTGCAACCAATTTTGTTGCAATGTTGTGCTATTCATCGAGGTTAAAATTCGCGTCAATGCGTTGCCATCAGTTGATAAGAAATGCAAATATTGCTGCGAAACAATCTAGTAAACTTTCGGGACATTTTTATAAATGCATTACCATAATTGATGACAATTAATTCTGATAGCAGTCAAAGCGATTGATAAACTTTAAAATAGGAACGCAAATTTATCACCCACTTTGAGTTACTTTGTGCAAAAGCATGACTGTGTTTTGTTTATGTGAACGAATTTTATGAAAAAAAAAAAACCGACATACGTACTGGAATTCTCCAGTTTAACCTGTTTTAACAAGTAAATACACATTTAATCCAATGTCTGTGAAGGATAAATGTATTGTAACAGAAACGTTTTTTTTTTTTTAATTCCTTGTTGAATACAGAACTGGTAAAACCTGAATTCTTGGCCAGCAAACCTCAAGAAAAGATTATTTTTAATAATCAGGCTTAATTTTGGTGCCAACTCTTATGAGTATTTGTTATTGCAAGGCATGTTTGCATTCTCCTCAAGATTAATGAAGTATTTAAAGCATGCATAACGGAAATTCATTCACTTAGAAGGCTAAAGAACCACTAGTTAAGTGTTATGCATGTCTGAGCAATTTCTGGTATAACACTGTCAACACCAGCTCGAGCAAATAAGACGTAAATCAACTGCTTTTACCAAGGAGGACAGCTGATAGACTTCAAAAGCTAACTTGTAGTACAAGTTAGCATTTGAAGTCTATTAGCTTAAATGTAGTCTTTGAATTCCGACCATTTTGAAGTGGAATTTAGAGGAAAACCCTCGGAGTAAGGGCAGCAACCAACACAAAAAGCATCCAACGTGCATAGCATTGACTCTGGAATATAATCCTGTGAAGCACAATTTGGTGAAGGCGAGTGTTCAAACCAATGTGCACCTGTTTCAGAAACATGTCTTTCGGTGCATGTTGTCATTCATTTTGTTCTTATTAAACCTATCATCCTTTTATTTTGTGTTTATGACCTATTAACACCACAACAAAAGTGAAAATTGAAGCGTGGACATGTATGCATCATAACTCAATGGATGCAAGCTTGTACACCATAATATAAAATCAGAGGAACTGATTGTCTGGATTCGAGCTAGAGCCACTGTTAACCATCGCTTCACTTCTCATACATTTTACCAAGTTTCTACATGGATCAGCAGGGCTGTCATCAAGTTTTAGATATGCTGTACATAAGTTGTATTGAGCTCTTCCTCCACCTGTAACAATCTTGTTGGTTTCTGAGTAAATTAACCCTGCAGCAGTGGGCAATATCACCTATCAAGTTTCTTTTAAGGGTATTCAGCCATAACAGATGTTATAGGTTACAACCCTTAAAGTGCACCTAACAGCAGATCTTTTTATTCGGCGAAATAAATGTACTTTCTTTCTAAACTGTTCCAGCGAAAAAATTTTTTGAATTGGTTGAATCCTCGATTTTCTATGCGCTTTTGAAGTTGGGACTGTGTTGTTGCACCACCGCGTTTTAGGAAGCCTGGGACGAGGATGGTTGTGACGTCACCCCAGGGACCACACGTTATCGAATGCGTCTATTTTTCGGTTTATTTCTTTGCGATTTACTCCACATAGTCCGTTTCAGAATGTGTTTGTCTTCTTCTTTACGGTTATCAGAAGAGTCCAAGGAGCCCGAGGAGTCTGACGAGATCGAGGAGGATTTAGAAGATTCGGATGACTCCAAAATGATTTACATCTCCGAAATCGAAATGGACGATTATCGACAAGAAGCTTCAGCAAGCGCAAACCCATTTGATAACAGCGACCTCGAACAAGACCTGTTTTAATACGGATGAGCCGCGTGCCGACCCGGAATAGACAGCCAGATACAAAACACTTTATACTGCGCACCAGCAATACATCCTTCTCTAAATACTACAATTGTTAAGCTTTCGAAAGAGATCAAAATGAACCATTTGGACACGAATTCGCAGATATGAATTCTCGAGTGTGATAGTTCTGTTTGTTGTGAATTAATTTTGCGTTCGCGAGGGACGGACACAAACAGCGCGCTCTGCGATTTCTTTTACAATTTCGATTCTACTTCGCTAAGACTGTTTGATCTGTATACTAGAACAGTGAAGTTATTTACTGGGTGATTTCTTTTTACTCGGCGAAAGAAATTGAAGTCAAAGTAATACTTCAAAGTTACGAAGTCTTGAGCGCTTTCGAAAAATTCACCCGTTGTGTCATTTCCTCTCGTGTTTACAAGGTTAAAAGCAGCTTTCTTTTATTAACATCGCATCAGGAATATTCCTTTTTCTATCCAGTACATGTGTTAAGCTTTCGAAAGAGACCAAAATGAAACCATTTGAACACGAATTCGCAGAGATATGAATTTTCGAGTGTGATAATTCGATTCTGTTTGTTGTGAATTAATTTTGCCTTAGCGAGGCGCGGATACAAACAGCGCGCTCGGCGATTTCTTTTATAATTCCGATTCTATTTCGCTAACACTGTTTGATCTGTATACTAGAACAATTTAGTTAATTGCTGGATGCTTTCTTTTTATTCTGCCAAGCGAATTGAAGTCAAAATAATTTTTCAAATTTATGAAGTCTTTAAGCGCTTTCGAAAAATTCGCCCGCAGCGACATTTCCTCTGAATGTTTTGAAGCTTAAAAACGTCTTTTTATATACAGTGCATCAGCAATACATCTTTTTCTAAACACTACAAGTGTTTTAAGACCTATAGAAACGAAAGTAAGACGAAAGGATCGAATAAAGGGAAGAAATTGGTTTCACAACATTGGATAATATACAAAGAATCGAAGATTTTCTCACCTTCCTATTGTTTCGGTCAGACTGAGGCACATCGACTGGGGCTCCAACGGCATGAATTTTTGGCCAGACAGTGAATCCCATCTCATCTGTTATTAAATGTGGCCAGAATGGTTTTACTTGGCCAAGTAAATTGTGGAACTGTCTTGTGAAACAGTCCTTCTCAAAATGAGCCGAGCAAATGTGAGAATATTCCGTCGGTTCCCACTTCGCTCGCTTGAGTTTTGCAAAATCCACCCATCGTTTCCGTCTCTTCAAGGCAACGGTACGATCGTCACCATAATATGGTAGTAAATGGAGACCTATCCCCTTTTCTAGATTTGGTACGTTACCACAGCCTCCAACAACACATCGGGAAGGCATATTAGGTCATGTAATCACTGATGTAATTGCAAAACATGAGTAGAAAGACTGGAAAGCGAAAGATCCTGCGTCCCTGGCGTGACGTCAAATCAGCTCGATCCATTCCCCGCCAAAACACGGCCGCGCAACAAAAATGGCGCGATTTTCAAACCTTCGCTGAAGCACCAAAAATCGAGGATTCAACCAAATCAAAAAATTTTTTCGCTGGAACACTTTAGAAAGAAAGTAGATTTATTTCGTCGAATAAAAAGATCTACTGTTAGGTGCACTTTAATTACAGCTCTGGATTCCATGATTTGATGTTTGTGGCTAATCACAAACGAATTAAAAAACCATTGATGCTTCATTTAATCTTTTCCAATTTTGATAATTTTTTAATCCTCTTAAGTATCCTGGTATTTCAGTCTGCTCTTTTGACTCATCTTTGGTGAACTACTTAAAATAATTTCATTTACAGAGACACCTTGTGTGCGAATGATAGACCCGTATTTAGTCAACAGCCAGCAGTGTCTGCTAATATTGGAAAAAATAATGTGCTCCATAAGGTTTTTGTGGCTATTTATAAAATTGAAATCTCATATTACAGCACTAATTACCAGGGATGTCACTAAGAGCCGGCTATGGATTTTGCCATCTGAAAGAGATCTTATCACCGGCTGAAATTTATACAGAACACAGATACTTGAATGAGGCTAAGTTTAAGGTATACACTCCAAACAGCTGGCTGGGTTTATTAATGAGCCTGCTGAGATTTTCCTTAGCTATATCCCTGAATTACCACTTTCATAAATACAGAAAATCACACATCCTCAAGTACAATTTGTCATAATGGGTAAGGTGTCCCAGTCATGTTTTGAAAGTCCTTAAAATATGAGATGAGAAGGTAAAATAAGCAATTTTTTCATTTATAGTACACTCAACAAAATTACGGTAGGTTTATACCAGCCCAGGTCTGTGTGCTTTTTTGGGATTGTTGTTGCTTACTGTTTCTTTTAAGCTGCAAAGCACATCTAATGGAAACTGAAAAATGACTGTTTGGCACATTTGGCTGTGCTCATGCGCTGTTACCATCAAAACATTATTTTTTCCTACCAAGTACAATTTGGGATTAATATTGTACTGCTCTCAACTAATTGGAATTGAGTAATTTTGTTATGTGTACAATAAATCTATAAAACTGTTACTGATTATTTTGCTGAATTCCTTTATTTTAGATGAGGATTCTGCCCAAGTGCCATTTCCTGAACTGAGCGGAGAAAGTGTTGAGTATCTGGAGAGGACTTCTGATGCCATTCTTGCCCTTTCCAACTTCCGTCTCTTCATTCGCTTCAAGGACTCATTTGTGAATGTGAGTTGTGTTGGTTGTCTGGAATGTGTTTGTTTACTTGGGTCCAAAACTATATGGATGCATGCTCTGAATACAAAACCAACTAACTAAAGATAATTTTGTAATAATTACAAACTTACATGTATCTTCCTGACCAGTACAGGTTGCTTAAAGGAGACATATTACCCTTGGATGTTGTAGCTTTTCAAACTGGTGCAGTACATGTAAAATCACACACCTTAAATCCATGAACTATACCTAAAAACAGATAATTATTAAGTAGCAATTTCAACCAACAACCTGAAATTTTATGAACTTGAATAGTTAGACAATGTCTCTCCTGAAGGTAAGAATTTTCAAAATTCTGCTGTTAGTAAATGTTGTTGTCCTGTCTGTTATTTCAGATTCCGTTACGTTTGATAGAATCTGTGGAAATGAAGGATCTTTACCTGATGGATATTAACTGTAAAGATGCTAGATCATTTAGGTAGGTAGTTATCACAGGCAGTCAAACCTGTGATAAGATATTCAAGACGACTGTTACTTCGTACAGGTGTTGTGACAAGTTTTTAACACAAAATGTTTTGTTTTATGAACAGAGTTGATAACGTAATTAGGTCACAGAAAGAGGTTTGACTGCTGACATGGAAACATCATTCAGCAATCCAATATCTTTACGGTTACCTTCGTTTTCAACGCTGTAGGTAAAACCAAACATTTGCTTCTTCTCCCCCATGAACATGGCCCCACATTTGCTTTAAAAACTAACCCTCTTAAAGGGAAAGTATCACATGAATTTGATGTCATTTCCAAACCCAAAAATGTTTGTCTGTCAACAGAACGGAAAAAGCAAGTTTCTAGTTTTGTTATTAATTAATACTCCAGTGCAATAAAACTGTTGATTAGTGCCTCTGGCCAGAGACAGAGTAGGCGGGTATGGATGGAAACTTGAAAAATGTAAGGCTGATGTTTTTCAAGTTCTCACATTGTTGTTTCCAAAATGCGCTAGAACAGATCACGAGTTGTTCGTTTTAATAATTGAGTTGATTTGTGTCCTCTCTTCGTTCTAGAATTATTTGGCAACTGATTGAAGGTCTTATTTCATCATTTTAAGCAAGAGATACCAAAACCCCATGATACTTCCTCTTTAAGTATGAATCTATTTTTTAATTTAACAATTCTGGTCTTGTGACCTTGGGGTTGGTTTTAGAAGGTGGAAATTTTGTCAATGAAGTGTTGCTTTTCTGTTGTATTATTTGTAAGAGTTTGCCTGCTCTTTAGCCTGAATTAAGGTGTTTTTTGGCAAGATAGCTTTTTTTTTTTTTTTTTTCAAAGAAAGATATGACCAAACAGTCTTTTCCAAAATGCCAACTCCTTGCAAAAACAAAGAACAACAACACTAATAAAATAAAATGTCCAATTGGTGAAGATAACACTAAGTAAGTCACAAGTTAGATTAAAGAAAAGATGATGGGAGCATTATTGAAATGCTCATTAATTTCTTTCTGGTTAAAATATGCCATTGTCTTTTTTAAACCCACTGAAATATTACTGCTGACTCAATACCTTAGTGGAATGAAAGTAAATATGTCCAACGTTTCTGTCCGCATATTGGCATCTCAAATCCAGTGGATACACTCTTGATATTAAGCTTCAGCACCATACTAGCATCACTTGAGGCATTAGAAAGGACTTCAGCTAATATGCTAGGGATATGTCATGCCATGCTTGTGGCAATGAAAGTGGCTATAAAATATCAAAATTAACAAAATAAAACAGGAATACTAACAAGCCTTAAAAATTTTGACAATTTTTTCTCCAGAACAATTTGTTTGTTATAATAAAAGATATTATTAAGTGAAACCATGACTTTGCAAAAATCAAGACTCCTGAAACGTAGAGGATCTCTTAAAAATAAGAATGCCAGCCTAGTGAAATTTGCCAATACTTTCTACAATAAAGCCTGTCTGGGCAACTGATGACTTTAAATCTTTTCATTATTCAACACATTGTAACACTGCCCAGATATATGTATGGCCATGGCGTACTCAATATTTGCCATCCATACACAACAGATATCCTGCGATATACACTCATGATTTCATGTGTTGGGCAGAAAAGTGACAAAATAAAGATCCTCTCCAGCTTTTCTGCAATAAAACTGTTTTTTGTTATCAGTGTGCTGAATAATAAAACTGTTTTCCTGCTTAATCTTGTGGAATAACACCCTTAAGCATCAGGTGATATTCTATGCAATTTCACAGTTCTAATGTTTGTTAAATGTTTTTCAGGATTTTGTTTGACAAAAGTGAGCAGTGCCTGAATTGCTTTCAGCGACTGAATGGGTGTATCTCCCCAGTTTCTCGCATTGAAGATCTGTTTGCCTTTGCTTTTCATGCCTGGTGCATGGATGACAAGCAATCAAACTCGGCAGAGGAGGGAGAGTTCACCAGCTACTGTCAAAGAGGTATGTTCATATTGTGAAGCAAAGAGAATGTTGTTGTAAAAACTAGCAGATAAGCTGAACCTTTTTCCCAAACATTTCACACGAGATCAGGGATGTGGCTCGTCTGCAAGAACATCCAGAAAAAGTTCCATAAATTTTGATGAGTTAATCTTGTCTCCAGAGTTCTCTCTTCCGATCAAATACCCAGTTAGTAGCTTAGTAAGAATTGCATGCAAACATAGTGGAACATAAGCTAGCAAACGTTTGTTAAGAAAAGCTCTACCTCAATGCAAAAAAAGGTTGGTAGAAAAAGTTCTACAGGGAATGTTGTCTTGTTCCCAAGCACAACTAAGACATGCCCTTCAGACTTTTGGTTTGAACAATCATTAACTAACATAGTGATACAGAGTTTTACTTGCATGAATCGAAGGACAGTCAGCTTTCTGCTATGCAACTGAATTTTCAGTAAGAAACTTTTCTTTTTTAATTTTAGCATCTAAAATCAGGGTGCAGCTTACATGCACATGTATATAATGCTGATGTTTATGGTATCAATGAAATTTATTATATGGAATTTGATTGTTTGTAATCTTTAATAGTAAGTCAACTTTATTCAGGTCTTCCTAGTATAATAACTAAAAAAAAAAATTTGGAGCTAGACTCTTGTATTTTCAATTGAGTTCTTAAGATGAGGTTTGTTCTTGGGAATTTGCCACTCACAAGCAAAAGAAAAAAACAAAAATATCTGTGCCCTGTATTTCTGCTACTGAATCAGTAACACACTAGGTGAAAATGTTAGCCAAAGGATATTTGTATGTTTTTGTTGCTCCAGATGCAGTCCAATATTCTTTCATGTCCGAGGTTAGACGGATGGGTTTTGATAATCTTCGTGATGCATGGCGGATTACAGACATCAACACCAATTTTGAGTATGTATATGGGCCTGTCTTTGCTGTGTTTTTTTACACTAAAATGCTCTCTCGGTCTGGGCCAGGGATGCCCCTTTTTCATGCATGCATCTGTCTTCATATTATTTTCTTACTGTCATCAAAGATATTGAATGTGGACCCTCGAGAGAGATCAAGCCATCTGACTTGTTGAGGGTTGCCAAGGTCACGTAAAAGTCAGGGAAAAACAGATTTTTTTTTCAAGGAGAAGGATACGTCAGGGAATTTACATCAACTTAGGGAAGTAACAATAATTATCAAACACTCGAAAGCGTGTTTCATCAGATATCCAAACACTGAGAAGTAGGTTGAAAAAACGAAGTGCAGCCGAGCTTTTTTAAACGACTTCGAGGTGTTTGGATATCTGATGAAACACACTTTTAAGTGTTTGATATGGCTTCTCAAATGAGCAATAATTCTTGGAGAAATTCAAAGCTAAGCTAACATTGGCAAAATTTATGGTAATTGGGATCACATATCCAAACCTCGGTCACGGTAGTGATTTCTTTGTTTTCTTTTGATGAATTATTAATGAGTTTGAGAAATCCTAAATCCTAAAAGTTAGTGAAAAGTCGGGGAATTTGATTTTTGGCTGCCCACTGCGTTCAAATGCAAATGACTTTCCTTGCCGGCAAAGGTAAGTTTGTTCCAAAAATTATCTTCAAAGGAGCTGATTTCTGTGGCCTTATTGCTGGCTTTTCTAAGGATTTGTCTTTGGCAGTCAGTGAAAACTGGTTTGTGGTCAGTGAGTGGTAAGCCAAGGGGAATTTTTTTTTAATCTGGTGAGTGGCAACCCTGTTGTTACTCTTTTAACTTCCGAGGCTTATCAAAGTGTTGGATTGCGTATTCATTCCTCATGTCTCTGTGCATGTTAGGTTATGTTCCACATATCCAAAGCTTCACATTGTGCCAGCCATGATTACAGACAGTGAGATGGAGGCTGTTGTAAAGTTCAGGACCTCAGGAAGATTTCCATCTGTAGTGTGGAGGTAATGGATTATTATAATATTGAAAAAACATTTTTCCTTCCTTGATCAATAGCTAAATAGGTTGGTACTGGTGTAATGAAGAGAATGAATACCGTATTGAGTTGGTTTGAACTGGGTTCACAAACAGGTCTTCATTCAGTGATTGATGTGTATAACGTGAATAACCCGGAAATGTTTTTAGATCTGTTACAGGGCTGTCTACAAGTTTGAGTCACTTGTTGTATTGAGCTACACGCCTGTCCCCCCCCCCTTTTTTTGTGGGGGAGGGGGTGGTCTCAGCAGTCAATATCACCCACATCATCAATGTCTCATGAAGGCTATTTCATCCAAGCAGGTGTTACAGCTGTCAGCTCTGTTTTGGAATAATATTATTATTGTTGGCATGTTTGGCCAAAAAGTACAAATTTTTATATTAAATTAAGGAGGGTGCCTACTATTGTTACTGCGTATACATTCTGCGTATCTCGTGGTACTCTGGTTTCCTATGGGTGGTGGCTACTAATACAGGGATGTTTTTGCACGGTTTAAAACGATACAGAATTTAGCAAGTGCTTTTGGTATCCAAAAAGAAAATTGGGGGTGACCATGCATTTTTCAGAGATAATAAAGCTTCAATTTGGGAAAAAACTCTCATACATTGCTTTGTATTTTACTGGTTTTCAGAATAATTGTTGCTTAATTATCTTCAAAAAAATGTGTGGCTACCCTCAATTTTCTTTTTGGATTTCCATAGCCCTTGCTAACATCTGCTTTCCCCGCATAGTCATGAACCGCGCAAAAATACTTCAGTGTTAGTAGTCACCATCCTTAACACATTGTTTCTTGGTGAGTTGATTTCTACACAGAAATACCTTAATCCCACCTAAGAAAATTGGCCAAAAAATGTACATTGATCCTTCTGTACTCAGCCCTTCAATATTATTTTAATAATATATCTGTTTTTCTTCTTCTTCTTCTTCTTTCACAGGCACATGACCAATCGCGCAGTCATAGCTCGCTGTAGTCAGCCAGAGGTGGGCTGGCTTGGCTGGCGAAGTCCTGAGGATGAAGCCCTTCTTCATGCAATAGGAATGGCCTGTGCATTGGATTCTGCATCTGCCTCCTTTAAGAAGCAGTTTCTGAAAGAGGTAGAGAGGAAGACATTTCAAAATGGTCATACTGATGCAGTTCCTAATGGGGATGTAGTTCATAATGCTGGCGACATTGCTGCTGACGGCAGTATTGCCACATCAGAGAGTGGTGTTGTGGAACAGCGCAGGGTTCTGATAGTCGATGCTAGGTCCTATTCAGCTGCTGTTGTCAATAGAGCGAAAGGAGGTGGCTGTGAATGCGAGGGTGAGTTCAGGTTTTAAGAATGGTGCCTTCTTTAGTTAAGTACTGTGCATACGTTCTGCACAGCTCTGGATAGTCCAAGAAACTTAGGTTTCTTGAGGAAGGTGCCTACTACAGTGCAACCTCAATTTAACAAACCTCTATATTACAATGCTTAAAATAAAGTTAAGATTTTAAAATAGCGTAATTTTTGTTATTTTACACTTTCCAATAGTAGGGTAAATTTGTGGAAAAGAATTGTGCAGTTTTTCTCAGTTGTACCATACTGTACATTATAAATTTTAAGTTGACTGGAATTGATTATTAATAAGCAGTTAACATGGAAAATGAAACTGGAGATCCCTGTGAGGATGGAAATCAACACAGAGAACATTCAGTTTTGACCCTCAAACATTGTGTTGTTAGACTACGATTACAATCAGTTCACATATCTCATTTTCAGCACCGTTTTATTAAGCTCATCAAATGCATTAATAATTTATTAGTGAAAATCAGTAAAATTCAGCTCAAAACATGTTTCTGAAATTACAGTAAATGTATAAGTTGTGGGGGTTTCATGTACTCTCCATTTTGACTGTACTCTAGCCAATTTTGAAAGTGACCAATTTTTCAACTGGAAGGATTCATTCCTCTGTGCTTCAAATAAATAAACTAAATAAATCAACTTTGTTTCACGAGGGCGACACTTAACAGTCTGTTATGACTGACAAACCCATGGCCCTCAGATGCCGCCATCAAAGGTTGGTTTTTTGAGGAGGGAGGAATTCCCGGTGAAAGATCCCTTGGAAAAAGGACAGGAACCAATAGCAAACGCAACCCTCATGACGCCGGGTTGGGGAATCAAACCCGGGCCGCATTGTTGGGAGGCGAGTGCTCTTACCACTGCACCATCCCTGCTCTCCTTTAAACCATCTCAGTCAGGGTTTGGAGGCCATTGGAATGTGCATGTGAGTTGACTGTTTGTGTATTTCCATCTTGTTTGTTTTGTCAGAGTATTATCCAGGATGTGAGGTGTTGTTCATGAACCTGGCTAACATTCACACCATACGGAAAAGTTTCCAGAGTCTGAGAACATTGTGCTCTGGTCCAAGAGATGCTCCCAAGTAAGTACCTCTGAAAGTATTGATCAATCTTTTGAAACAAACAGATTCCATTTTGCCATGCATCTGTTTTGCTCACATCTGAAAATAAAGCTGTAATCATCAATCATGTTGAGTTAGAAAGAGATTTTCATGTATGTTTTGTTTTGGATTGTTGTGTTAATAACAGTTGGTGGTCAAGTCTGGAGAAGACAAACTGGCTTCACCACATTTCACTGTTACTGAAAGCAACCAACATTGTTGTGAATGCCATTCACAAGGAACAGAGGCCTGTTGTAGTTCACTGCAGTGATGGCTGGGACAGAACAACACAGATTGTTGCTTTGGCGGAGCTGATGTTGGATCCCTATTACAGAACAATTGAGGTACTTGTACAAAAGAGACCAATGACATTTATGTGAATGGTCGCATCGACAGTGAAACTTAGAAAACTGTGAACACTAGGAATATTTTTGGAATTTCTGTTGTGTTGGGAAAGAAAGCCATTCAGATGCAAGGTGAAAAATGATCTCAAGCTTGGATGATAATTATTTTTGTGGTTAGATTTGACCTCTGATCTTGGTCACAGGACAATAAATATTCTAGATATAATTCTCAGTGTTCACAATTTAATTTTCTAGTTTTGCTATAAAAGCTGAACGCTCTTTGTACAGCATAATAAACAGCACCACAGGAAAGAACTGCTTAGTACTTACACATAGCTTTCCTTTGAATGTCCAGAATTATGATTTTATTCACAGCCTTAGATGTTAAAACTTTTTCTGTGGCATAACAAACTGTAGTGCTGGCCACAGGAAAGTACTGTTGAGACGCTTTCATTTGAAAAGTCATGTAAAATACTTAATTCTATATTTATTAACTGATTGAAAATTATATTTCCCTGACAGGGTTTCCAGGTATTGGTGACTCGTGAATGGTTAGAGTTTGGTCATCGTTTTGCGGATCGGTGTGGTCATGGGCAAAATCATGATGAAAACCAAAGATGTCCAGTGTTTCTTCAGTGGCTGGATTGTGTCCACCAACTCACAAGACAGTTTCCATGCTCATTTGAGTTCAATGAAACCTTTTTGGTAAGAATTAGCACATTCCCCAAAACCTCGAAACATTCATGTTATCAGCAATCCCTTTTCCTTTTTGGCATCAACAGTGTAGGCTCTGTTTTGTGTTATTTGTTTGTGATGTTAAACATTCAACAACTTGGAATGTCAGAGAGATTTCGAATGGTGTTTGTGGCAAAAAGCAAATGTGAGATTTGTGTTTATTAGTATATAGATGATAATACATGTACAACTGTAGTGCAAAACAATTCTGGCCTTTCATGCCAATGCAAAACTTCTCAATTCTACTGAGAAACTTAAAACAGCAAGCGGCCAATGAAGGATAAACATTGTCAAGCCATTTGCAGTAAAATAATGTAATTCTAAATCTCTGCACTATTTTTGATGAGAACATTAAGCTAAAGATTGTTTAGCTACATGTAAAATTGAAAATTTTATGTTTCTTTTTGACAGGTTAAGTTGGCCCAGCACGCATACTCCTGTCTTTTTGGAACATTTCTCTGCAATAGCGAAAGTGAACGGCTGAAGGCCAACATCCTGAAACGTACTTTCTCTGTCTGGTCATTGCTAAAGCTGAAAAGAAAGGAGTTTAGAAATTTCCTATACTCGTCTTCTTCTGGACAAGTAAGTCTTACTTACCCTAGAGTGTTAGAGTGCAACAGGAAAGTCCTGCTTGATAACTTGGCAAACATGTGAGTGTTTACGCATTGGGTTTTTGATTCACAGACTATAGGATTAGAACCAGCTTGCGTAGAGTAATAAACAGCACTACAAGAAAATACTGCTCAGTAGCTTCATTTGAATAGTCACTCCTGAGGATTTCATCCACAGACTGAGAAGTTGAAACCATGTCTAACAATATAATAAACAGCACCACAGGAAAACAGTACTCAATTGCTTTCATTTGAGTGGTGAGGATTTTATCAACAAACTGAAAAGTCAAAACCAGATTATAACTTCTAAAGTTTCAATCAGGTTAAGTTGTTTTATTTCCGTTTAAGGTTCTTCAAGCTTCCTGTCAACCTCGTTGCCTTCAGCTGTGGTCAGCTGTTTATCTGGCATACCCCACTCCTTACTCTGAGACACTGATGGAGAATGGAGACACAAGCGACTACGGTGACTCAGTAAGCAGTGCCTGTAATACTCCCGTGTCGCCAGTATTCCCTAGTGTTAACAACAGTGTTGACCAAGATGAGGAAGTCACACAGAGTTGCCATGTCAGTGCATCAAAATCTGATAGCAATCTTATGTGCAAAGACTGTTTAAAAAATCAGCAAGATGTGGACAAGAGTACCAAACAATTTAACTGTTTAGACACAAATTTAAAATCCAGAAGCTGTCCAGAATGTAGAACTGCTTTTTCTGATGATAGTATTGCTGGAAGTGCATCCACTGCTAAGGACGCTATTAATGATACCTTTGCTTCTGAGTCAAGAAGTATGTATCTTAGTACGCAATCAGATGCTAATGCGGCAAGTATCGTGTCATGTGATGACAGTGTTAGTGAGATAGAAAGCAGTATGTCTAGCAGTACGGCAACAGTCATTCTTGACACAAGCGAAGGAGACATGAATGTTGAAAATAGACATTCATTGTCTGAAAGAAAGTCAACCGAAAGTTTGATCAAGGAAACGCAGGAAACTAAAGGTCTTGCAGAAGAGCTGAGTTCACCTGTAGAAGAAAGTTGCAGAGGGTATAATGAAGAAAAGATAACCGTGGATGGTCCAAGATTTAGCAAAGCGATCGTTTGTGACGAAGAAGGAACAGAGTGCGTAGAAAGTTCCCAAGAACTACTTACAAAATCTTCAAGTACTTCGACGCTAACCAGTACTACACAAGGAGCATCACCCAGTACTTCAACACTCAAACCCAGCTCATCGGAACTGTTCACCAGATACCTGGACGTGGATGGATTGACGTACGTTTCTGATCCTGTCCAGGAAAGACTGCGACAGATTGAAATGGTACATCAGGCTAAAGTGGAGTCCTTGCAAAGGCAGTTAATGGATGCCAGGCGGAGACAAACTGCATCTGGGGATGGTGGGGCAGCTGGACAGACAAGTGATCTTTCTGATGAAGTGGTAAGAAACAAAAACACAAATCATGGGAGGTGATGTTTCATTTCTGAAATCTGGAGTTGGGGGTGGGGATGGGGGTATTCAGGTATGTTATCGACAGAAAGGTACAAATGAGGTCAAGTTATTAAACCACCAAAAAGGTCTTAAAAGGCTAAAACTGGACCCAAAAGTCCATTAATTTCCATGAAAAAACCCTTGAAAAGTCCCTGCCAAGCCTGGAGCATTCCTAACCCAAAAGAGTCTCTAATGGCTAATTTCAAACTCAAAAGAGGCCCCATGCAGTTGTTGGAAGTTTTAAGAGTAAGCTGAGTACATTTACATTTAAATTGTGAATAACAAGAAACAACATCAGCAAAAGAGTCAGTCAGTGCATTCCTGTCATGTGATACTGTCCACATATGCTCACATGAAACATTTCAGAGAAAGCTACCAAGGTTGTACAAAAGGCTTGTGTCTTTCAAAAGTCTTGATCATTTAACATCATTGAGAAACGTATCAAGATGGTACCAAAGGCTTGTGTCTTTCAAAAGTCTTGATCAGTAAACATCACAGAGAAAGGTATCAAGAATCTTGTACAAAAGGCTTGTGTCTTTCAAAATTCTGGATCATGACAAGGCTAACTTATAGTCTTCTGTGGAAATTGGGCGGATCAGGTCTACCAATTTTCATTGCTATTATATTCACTTGTGTCCTCATTTTTACCCCCAGTGTTCTTTGCCGGAGTCAAACATCAGTGGCGAACAGCCCCCTCTGTCTCTGGGCAGTGCTGACGAAACAAGCTGGATTCAAGTTGAAGAGAATGAGGCCAAGCCTACTCTGTGGGTCCCAGACCACGCCGCAACCAACTGTGCAAAGTGTGACACACAGTTCTGGATTGCCAACAGAAAGCATCACTGCAGGTAGTGTTGCCACTTTATGATATTCTTATAACTAATCATAATAAAAGATTAGGGAGTCAGTGTATCCCAGGCTCCCTCTCCTTTGCCAAGTTGGTAATGATATCATCCGCCCCTACAAAATCTGCAGGGGATGCCAGTTATGTTTCCCAAGATCCATTCATTCAATCAATGTTGTCCCATACAATCTCAACTCTAAACTTAGGAGTGTGTTCTTGCTACTTCAAACGCAATATATTGATTTGGAGAATGATAAAGAAGTCAATGGCAAAGTTCAAGTGGAATGAATTTATTTAACAACTTTCTCTACATACTTCTCTTGCGAACTCATCTCGCTGGCACCTTTGCTCTTTTAAGCACCAATAATGACCAGACCTATGTAGTGACCTACATAGGTCTACAATCAGTTGGTGATCTTGACACTTCTACTGCAGGCCCACAGCTAACATTAACTTTGTTTTTGTCACATTTAGGAATTGTGGCCTTGTTTTCTGTGGAACCTGTTCTGAAAAGAGGTTACCGCTGCCTGAAGAACAGCTTTATGACCCAGTGAGAGTTTGCTTTGCCTGCTTTGAAAAGCTGGTCACTCTTCAAGAGCGAGAGAATGAGCGAACAGAAAATGAAGGCACTTTAAAGTAGCTGGGTTATGATTGATTCGTGTGCACTCTTTGACACTTCCTGTCTTCAAACTTGATCATATAAATTGCTACGGATTAACATTGAGTGATTTTAAATTTAGTTATAGTTCAAATCTGAAATTTATGTTAAAGACAGGTGTAGTTCTTCTTGTAGCTTCAAATAGTTTGACTGTTACAAAACATTTTGGCAGCATTCAGGGTGATTTGAAAGTTGCTACTGTTGGTTAATGAGTTTAATTAGCATTATCTGCAATTTTCATTCATTATGTTTATGTTATGTTTTCGTTTGATTCAACGATCTCTAGAAATTTACTACAAACAAATTTGTAATTGTTTCCTGATAATGACTTTGTCACTTTTAAAATCAATCAAAATTTGGTCTTTTCAGTCAGAAGTCATAGGAAATGTCTCTTGTTGCCCACAGACCTGTTACACCTCTGATTGTAACATTGGTCATTCTGGATTTTGATTGGTCAATTCATAGCAGTTCACATGATCAAGTTCAAGCCAAACTGTAGACCACATTTGATTATTGGGGCTCTGTTAATGAGGATAAAAAGTATTTAGTAGCTAAGTATTTATGTTACAAAATTTTTCTATAGTGTTATCTCAAAATTGTGTACATATGGAAAAATATATTTGTTCAAAACTGACGAAAGATTTTTTTCCCTCTGAATTGATTTCTTTTTGTAGTATTTTTTCCAAAGCATATTTTGACTTATCTTGATTCAATATATCATTAATGATGTCCGTCAATTAATTAGGTGTATTATTAAAAACAAAATAGTGCCATTTTCTGGCTCAATTTTCCTTGTTTGGTGAAAAATAGAAATTAAATTCTTAAATGAAGTTATGAAAAGAATCTGTTGTGTACAAGAATCGGAATCGTCTGATTACGTACTGCAACGACAATGAAATTGGTTTTGTATCTGTCGATTTTTTTTTATTACTTGCATCCCTTTCAACCTTAAAATATTGAAGGGTGGCTCGTGTTGAATTGGACTATTGAACCTGAGGGTAAAATCCTCATTTTGACGATTCAAGTTAAGCTACTGATCAGTACTTTGCTGTAGTGCTGTGAAGGGTATGTTAAGTGAGTTTTAGGTTGCCAAGCTGTTGTTGTTCTTACTTTATGTCAGCGGTTTTCAACTGAGTGTCGAATTAATTTCGTGTTTGTTTCAATTTTGCTTTACCACGCTCCGTGATTGGCTAACAAAACTCGCGCCACTTTCTCAACCAATTAGAATCAAAACCCAAACCAATCGTGACTTGTTCGCACGCGTTTTCCCGCGCTTGGCGCCGGTTACATGTATTTGCTATGAATTCTGATTGGTTCATAGCGCTGTTTGCGTCTGTTCTGATTGGCCAGAGTGGTCGCGTTGGTTTTGATTGTACCACTCAATTGAAAACTGCTCTAGAATAATATAAGGCTGTTTTTCGTCTAGAGCCAGCCCTGTTTTCGACAACTTGTCGGAACGTCGAAAAATCCCGGTTCTTGTCAAGCAATCAGAAACAGATCGAACGCTCTCAGCCTTGCTCCGATAGTCATCACCTGAGTTTCGCGAACACCTGTTGTAGCTAAGCAACTTGTCTGTCGAAAACTGGTGCTGGTTCCCTCGACCAGAAAGGATTATTCGTCTTCCAGCTCCATGAATGAGATCAGTTTTTCATTGGCATTCGTGGGTTTTGCTTTTGCTCATTCGGGGGCACAACTCTGTTGAGCAAAACTCGACTGAGCGATGTGTTGTAACCAATCAGAACTGAGATTGTTTGCCTAGCCAATCGGAATGGAATGGAATTTTCCCGCTCTTTTTATCCGGTGTCAGGCGTCCCTCTTTGGTTGGTTGGAAGAGACTCTGAGTTCGCACTCGGGCACCCGTCTTTGACCAATCACAACATAGAGTTTCTTTACACAGCCAATCAGGATTGAATAGGATCGAACTCAAGCGATTTTCCCGCCCTTTTCACCAGTGGCCAGTTTTCTCTCTCAGTTCTGATTGGTTGTTGAACAACTTTCCCCCAGGAGACGATGAAATGTCTTTTGCCCAGCATCATCTGTTAACCAATAGAGAAGCCATATTTAACTGTACTCTGCAATCCTATGTAATAAAATTACAAAGATAGCTTGTATGAATTGTAATTAAAGTGACGATGGAGGTGTGACGCATTTTTGACAACTGGAGCCGTACATTTCCATGGCTTTGGCACCAAGCATGTAACAAAGCCATTGATTTTGTCTGGGAATCTTTCCATTATGTTATGACCACATCAGCTTGAATCAAAGACATGCTATCTCAGGCCTTCATCGCCTGTTGAACAGCCTCGGCTCGAAATAAGTGGGAGTTGATGCGCCAAAAAGAAGTGCGAGGGAAGGGTTAAGATCTCCCCGCACCGTTTCTCGTGTTCGTTTAATTGTGACGATCTCTTTTTAGTTGCTTAAAACTACCGTCCTAAACTTTCCTTAAGACAAGAATATTAATACTTGGCTTTCCAGTGTCCCCTGCTGGCTCGATGCTGCAACCCAACGGTTTTTTTCGGTACATATCTGTTCGGAAGGCCAGTAATCGCCCTAGGAATCCGAATTTACTTGTAAAGAAAATCAACAGTTTTCTTCGATAAAGTGTCGGCTCAAAAATGTTGAAACACTGGTAAACTGATTCCTTTCGTTTTTGAATAAGCAAATATCGCGTTAAAATGGGCCAAAAAGGGCAGTAAGAATTTTCGTAAACATAAATTCTAGGAATAAGATTCCGTTTGGCAGAAATTTCTGCAGCTCAAATTTTCAGCTAAAACAATCGAATAGATCAAACTGTATGAGCTTTCGCAATGCGCCTTTAAAAGAACACAACAAGACATGGAACTCAAGAGAGAAAACGTTCAAAGTATTTTTATTAATAGAATTTTCTCGTTGCCCTCGTAGCGGATTGGAACACGAGGGGAAGTTATTTAAATTTCGGCTTACAAGGGTATTTGCCATCCTTTTTTCACAGTGTTGTTTAATCGTTGTTTGGCGTTCCTGAAAAAGAAACCAATATTAAATCAAAACACAAACAGAAGGATAAAGGCGAGCACAAGGTTCCCATTGTTGTGTTTAGATATTTGCAAGTGAAATATCATGGATCTCGCGGACAGAATGAAACTGGACTTCCACAGAAAACTGGAGATGGTGAAGGAACTGCTACAATTGAATAGTTATCAGGAGCTCGCAAACAGAACGTGTTGTTGTCACGTTTGAGAGCTTAATTAAAGAACAGCAAGTGCAATTGCTACATGTTATTATTAACGTATTTCTTATCCAGGTCAAACGCTTAAGAACGGCTGCTTATTAGCGCCGGTCCCAACCATAACAAAGCCTGTCGTTTTTTAATCTAGCCAAAACCCCTTACAAAAATGTGTAAGCTCTGTGAGTATTTTACGGTCAGTACTTAAGGTCCGATTATAATATAAGCGCCGAAGAGACTTAAATATATGCTCGTACCTTGTTGATAGCGTTTTCTCTCCCGCCTAACACGAAATTTCGGACGCGGTTGTTTACAATTCCAACAGTACTTCCAGGATCTTGAATACTCCATGAACGCTAACTTTGGGCAAATTCACAGGGGAAACCAACGGTTCATTTTGATTAATATCAGTTTTCGGGAGGTCGGCTTTAATCCTCACAGAAATTCGGATTTCGTTTTCAAGAAAGTCTAAAGTTTTGTGTCAGCTAAAAATTTTGTTTTCGGAGGTGCAAGCATTTCCGTAATGCTCGTAAATTGGGGCGTTTCCAAAAACGTTCTGAAACTTAAATTTTCAGCTAAAATACCCAAACAGATCATGCTGTATTAGCTTATCATTAGCCTAAGTAAATATGACTTTAACAGGCCAGCCGGGCCACCAAACGATCTAGAAACAGAGGAGACAACATTTCAGTGCCCCGGCTGAATTGAGCTGAAATTTTCGAACCGTATTTTCTTTCTATTTTCTTTTCTTTCATGAAGCCAGCTATAGCCAGCCCCGTTTATATAGCAACCTCGTTACTTCTGCCAATTTATTTCGGTGAGAACAAAACTCTACCGAGTTTGCATTTTTGAATCTCAGATACTGCATAAATTTGTGGCCCGTTGGCGGATCAACAGAATTTCACTGGCACAGAAATGCTTCATTGTGTTTTGGCCCCTATCGGGCCGAAGAAGTACTTTTAATTTATCTTTTTCGTAAGAACTGTTATATTGAATTAAATAAATCAAACAATAATATTTCTCCTTAATTTAAAGAGAAAACCATTCTATATGTATTTATTATATTTTACACAGCGCGATAAGTAAAAAGAAAGTGATTTTCGTTGGCATCCGTGACGACTTTGTTTTTTGTCCAGATCAATTAGGAGATAAAGATTGGGAGTTAGAAGTGCACTGCATTAAAGCAAGAGAACGATCTCTTGAAGAAAAATCAAGCCTTAAGTAAACTATGAAGATAAAACTGAAGCTTGCTCTCAAATACAAATATAAACGAGAAAATAAATGAACCAGTATAATTAAACATATACTAGGGACGTTCTTGATGATTACTTTGTCCTTTAATTTGTGGTAACCACTTTTTACCGCGTACCACTTTTTTCACAGAACATTCCCCGCCTCCTAAGTTCATTCGCAAAATCGCTTCGCTATAGTTTTAAAACTGACAGCCTTCCCCGAGTCGAATTAAAGTTCTATTTAAATCATTAACTCTCCATGAAGCACCTGCTGGATTTTGCATTTGCTGTCAAGTTTTTATTTGAACAGAAAATGGAAATTAATCTTAGCCGAGGCAAATTAAGCCGCCGATTGCTTGCCAGCTGACGTTTTTCTAGATTTACTTTACGGAGCCAGAATTTTCAAATTTAACGCAAACCTTACTACTGCGAGGCTTGAAAATTACTGGTCGAATAGTTCAACGCCTTTTCAATGGGCAGTGCAGCTGTTAAACTGGACACGAAACGGATTGGACGTTGGTTGGTAAGCATAAATGCTGAAAATGTACCCATGCTCTTACGTAAATTTATGGATTGTCCTCAGTAAAAGCGGACAAGGTTATTTTATTTACCCATAACCATTATTTCTGTTATTTGTCGTTACGATGAGCATACATCCTACTTAAATGCGGAAACGAAAGAAAGGTAATGAGGTTTAGCTTTATATTCTGTGCAACTAGTGTGGCACTTTCTGCGTCAAAAAAGCTCTTCACAACTTCCTCGGTTGTGGATTTTTTTCCTCAAAAATAATTCGCAGCATAATTGATGGCATAATTCGACGAGGTGACTAGCATTGTTTTCAGGAAGATCTCTTAATTTCTGTTTTTGCAGTTACAATATTCCGCCAAGAAGACAAATCGTAGAGGTGCGGCGAATTGTTGAAACCAGAAGCGCAATATTGCAAGGGGAGTAACCGATTTTTTTCCTCAACCGTGAAGACTGAAACAAAATTCAACAGGAACAATCGAAGCTCGTCGAAAGAAATAAACAGAAACTCTTGTCCGTTCATCTTAGTGCGGAAACATGGTAGTCCACTGTTGGCTTGCCGTACTTGTCTTTTGCGCCGCTTTCCCGATTCATGGTGAGAAGCCAGAAAGACAATCCCCAAGAATTTTTTGGCCCGGAGACGTGATATTAGGAGGTTTGGCCCCGCTGCATTATCCCCCGGGAACAAGAGAAGAAGAACCCGCGCAAAGCTCCGACGGAAAATTTGATCATCATTGCGGCGGACCGTTCAACTTTCGTGGACTCCAACAAGCAGAGGCCATTCTTTTCGCGGTGGACCAAATCAACAAAAACAAAACTTTGCTGCCCGGTATCTTTCTAGGTGTGGATGTTAAAGACACTTGTAACAGTGTGGATCACACCATTCGAGAATCGCTACAATTTGGATTCATCCGCGAGGCGTATCTCCGCGCGGAACGAGAGGAACGCGCGTGTGGTCTACAGAATAGTAGTTCCATGCGTCAAACAAAAGCAGCCACCACAGGTAAAGGAGTTGCGGTTATCGGAGCCGCGTACAGTGGAATTTCAATCGCAGTCGCAAACCTAGCGGGCTTATTTCATGTTCCTGTAGTAAGCTACGCGTCGACGAGTCGCCTTTTAAGCGACCGTACACGCTTCAAACACTTCCTCCGTACCGTTCCGTCCGACACGCATCAGGCTCAAGCAATGGTCGATGTGATCCGAGCGTTTGATTGGAATTTCGTCTCGACAATTGCCTCGGACACCGAGTACGGTCGATCAGGAATCGATTCGTTTAAAAACGCAGCGAACAGTCAGAAAGACCATCCCATCTGTATCGCAGTTGACGAAGTTTTCACCATTCGAACGCCGAAAGCGAAAATTCGAAAGATTGTATCGAAGATTCGGGAACACCCCGAAGCTAAAGTCATCGTGCTCTTTGCAGAGCTGAACGATGCAGATTATTTCATTAACACTGCAAGAGAAGAGAACTTAACGGGATACGTTTGGATCGGTTCCGATGCTTTTGCTCATTCGTACTCCGTTTTGCGCCAGAACAAAGAAATATTGAAATACTGGATTACAACGGAGCCCAACTCGAAGGTTTACGAACCGTTCAGAGCATACTTCCAGGACATTACCAGCGAGCGCTTGATGCGGAACCCCTGGTTAAGAGCTTATAAGGGGTATGTGGAAAAACTGTTGAATCTGACTGAACCAATAGAATACTCATCTTATACGACTACAGCTATTGATGCCGTTTACGCCGTCGCTTATGGCTTACATAACATGTACCGGTGCTCAAACACATCTTGTCTTAAGGATGTTTCCAGCACAGTGCAAACGGAGGTTTATAGCTTCATTAAAAACGTGTCATTTGTGTCTCCCACCGGCCACCAAGTCTCTTTCGATGACAGTGGAAGTGCGCGATCCTGCTACGACATTATCTTTGTCAACAATCGAGACGGGAAGTACTATTTTGACATTCTGGGTTACTGGTTTTCGGGAAAGGGGTTAAGATTTTTGCAAACCAAACATCCCTTTACTGGACTGCACTCTTATGCAAGGTGTAGCTCAAAATGTCTTCCAGGTTACTGGAAACAACCCAAAAGACTCTTCCCAGAGTGTTGTTGGAACTGCTTTCGTTGTCGTGGCAACAGCGTCTCCAACCAATCAGGAGCGACGGCATGCATGAACTGCCCAGATGGATCAAAAGCCAATCAAGGCAAGTCGTTTTGTGACGTCATTCCTTCGACTAAAATTTACGAAACCCCAGCAGGCATAGCGGTCGCCGTCGCTTGCGTTGTTGGTATTCTTTCGGTTTTCGTAACATTTGTAACGTTGCTCAAGGAGAGAAAAACTCCACTTGTTAAGGCTTCAAGTCGGGAAATAACCTACGTTTTGCTCTTTGGATTGGCTTGGTGCTATGCTATTCCCATAATCCATCTCGTTCAACCGACACCAGTCCTCTGCCATGTTCGTCCGTTTCTGATAAGCAGCTGTGCTGCCTTAGTGATTGGCTCGCTTCTCACGAAAACCAATCGCATTGCGCGAATTTTCAGCGTCAAAAGCATGCGCGCTGGAAAACTCTCGTTCCTTAGCAACAAGTGGCAGATGGCGTTTGTGTGGGTGTGTTTCATGTTAGAGAACTCTATCGCGGCCACGTGGATCATCGCATCCCCAGCCAAAGTAGTTCGTGTCACGCACGGAAGTCACGATGTAACGCTACAGTGCGTGACAGATTCAGTCGTGGGTTTCACTATCTGGGCCACGTTCAATGCCGCGCTTGTCCTTCTCTGTACTTATCAGGCATTTCTGGTGCGCAAAGTTCCCGAGAATTACAACGAAGCTAAGTTCATCACCTTCAGCATGGTAACTGTATGTATAAGCGGAGCTGTTTTTGTGCCGACATTCTTGGGTACAACGGGACTGTACAGGACAATTTTGACCTGTTTTCTCGTCATATTCTGCTGCACTGTGGCTCTGATTTGCCTGTTTGGTCCTAAGCTGTACATCATTTACTTTCGCCCAGAGAAAAACCAGCCACACCCACCGGACAGCGGAGCAAGGCTTGGAGGGTTGAGGCCGGAATATTGTCGTTCAGTGTCCTCGCTGAGCATCACAACTACGCTTAACACACTGGACAGTTTAGATAGTCCACAACTTACAAATTTTAGACAATCCATTCAGAAGTAGAAATTACCGCA
Organism: Pavona decussata; assembly: GCF_977016875.1. NCBI lineage: Eukaryota > Metazoa > Cnidaria > Anthozoa > Scleractinia > Agariciidae > Pavona > Pavona decussata. Next base: position 952,236 of record NW_028145553.1, on the reverse strand, counting down.
GCCACCCTCTAAGAGCTTCCCACTTTTTCTGTCCCAAGGGAGGTACGGTGAATTCCTTCTTTTCTGCGCCCTGATTCCTTCCATGCACCATAAAAGGCACTGACTAAGTAAGGGAAGTTCAGACTTTCCCCAAAAAATGCACCCAAGAATTGCTTTAGCAAGAAAAAAATCTGTTTCACAATTATAGATTTTTTGCACACCGCAATTTAAGATTTTATGTTGTATCACAGAAAAGATTCGCCTTCCTCACTAATAGTACTGATAAGAGAACGTAGGCACATTTGTTTGTGGGATGCTTTCCTTTTTCATGAATTTTGACGCTATTGTATTTGTGACAACTGATCAAAACAAGAATATTCCAATTTATGGCGAGAGGCAGCAACAAACTAAAGAACTTAAGAAGAAAATATTTAAGTTTCGGTGGCTGTCCGTGCCTAACGAACCTATGTGTATAAGATCTGTAAAGGCGATCCATAATAGCGCGCAGCAGTTGTTCGGCACCGTGTTTGCGCGTATTACAATAATGTCTAGGCTACTAGACATAATTTTGAGTAATTCAAACTGATCAGGCAAACTTAAATAACAAAATGTACCATGAATTTACACTTCACCAGCGCAAAAGACTGGAATGTTAATAACCAATCATATTATTAGCAAATTAAAATTTCAAGTATTTGTGACATAAAATCCGTTCGTTCAACTACTATAATTATAAAGAAAAAGAAATAAAGTCAATCGTCGTTCTGAAACTTAATTTGCAATCTTTTGCCTCAGCATAAAAGTAACGAATAAGGTATAAGGGGTATGATAACAAAATTTGCATTAAAAAATGTTAAACTCGTGGAGAATCATGGAGAAACTGTGAAGCTTGAGTGATACAAGATGTGCAGATATACCGATAAAAAACACATTGAATAAGCATTGATCCGATCCCATACACGAAAATAAAGAAGCATTCAAACATCACGGGAAATTTTATGACAGAAGTTATCATTACGGTATTTACAAGATTCACCACCTAAAGAATTCCGAATTGGAATAACAAACAAATAAAAATTAATCTCCCAAAATATATTGCACTTGTAAAACTACGACTACTTAGAAACTAAAGAAAGGTTTGGTAAGATCTGTTTACAACGCTTACCTAAAAATTACAATTTTGTTAAGCTACTTGTCTTTTCAAGTTTTACCACCAAAGACAAATCGAACTTCGTATCATAGTAACAAGCATATAAGAATTATCCTCCCAAAATATGTTGCACTTATAAACTATGGCTACTCACAAACTAAGAATGATATAGTTTGCTAAAATTTATTTACAGTGCTTTGCCTACAAGTCACTAATTCTGTTGGCCTGTTTGTCTTTGCAAGTATCACCGCTAAAAGAATTCGAAGTTCGTGTAGCAAGCAACTAAGAATTAACCTTAAAAAATATAATACACTTATTAAACTATGGCTACTTACAAACTAAGGCAAGGTTTGGAATCTGGTTACAATTCCTTGGCAACAAGTTTCACCACCAAAAGAAATCGAAATTCGTATAGCAAGCAAATAAGAAATGACCTCACAAAATATATTACACGTACAAAACTATGACTACTTACAAATTCGGGTAAGGTTTGGTAAAAGCTATTAACAATGCTTTATTAAGTTGTTTGGAAACTGCCATTAGTAACTCTTAAACGATGTAAATACCGATTTTACAACGGAGCTAACAGATCAGAAAAACAGTGAAATTTACAACAATCGCAGTTTATAAACCATACATGAAATACATTCATCAAGTTGTCAAATTGTTTCAAGTAAACCCAGCTGCTACAACTACTTACGGTGGACAAGAGGTAAGCACCAACTTACTTTTACAAACTGCTTGTACTGATTGTTTGTATAAAACCCCAAACACATAAAATTTACTAAATCTCTGTTGCACGTAAAAGCAGAGAACAGAAAAGGAAAAAAAAATACTTGTTTAAGGTAAACGTACTATAGTGTAGTAAGTGCTTCAAAAACTCATTAATAATTCATAAGCCCATTGACCTATCAAATGTCCATAATACATCACGTACAAGTGACTTGGTTTCGATAAACCTCCTCCTTATTAGTATGCGGTGTTTTATCAGTTGACAAAACACTCCTCATTAGAATGCGGTGTTTTTCTCGTATGCTAATTTCCAACGTTCACAAAAGTATAATTGTTATGAACTCTATTGACACACATTTTCCAGCAATGTTTTCGAAGCCGTTCAAAAAACTCGCAGCACGTGTTTTATCGGGTCTAAAACCACTCGGCTGCGCCTCGTGGTTTTAAACTCGATAAAACACTCCTACTCGTTTTTTTAAACATTACTTAAAACCTTAGTTAATAAAAGGCAATGCTTATGAAGGCAGACAGACACCTTCATTATATGTTTTTGTCAGCATTTTTGGCCTTGACCGTGCACAAACCACAAAAGATTTTGAAATGTGTTCGGTGGAGCAACTGACAAATAGAAACGTTCCTGTTAAGATATTCAACAGAAGTGTGAACGTTAAAATAAAGGATTATGCACGGCCGGGGCCCTTCGTAGCGCCATTGTTGTCAACGTTGAAGATAGCAAGGTTTCGTAATCAGTTTCTCGATTATTTATGTTAAAATATGAAAAAAAAAAATCTTTCTACGAATCCCGTCTTAAAAAAGATGAGGTTTTTGAGTGAACTAATAAACCATTTTATGTACTTTGCACGCAAGACGAGAAGAAATCATATTACCTGAAACAACTGAATTTTTCTTTTACCAAAGTCAGACACGACTACCCTTCCATCACTTAGATTTGCTGTAGAGATTGGGAAATGCAGCACCTCTGCCTCGTTCCCTTCTGTTCCAAACTCTGTAACAAACGTTCCGCTCAACTCGAACACCTGAATTCTGCGATTCCCTGAATCACAAACCATCAGCTGTCCATCTTTGTTGACCGACAAGTAACCGGCAGGATCATGAAACTCACCCTCCTTGCTTCCTTCCGATCCGATTGTAAACAAAAAATTTCCCTTCAGATCAAACACTCCGATGCAGTGTGTATACAAGTCTGAGACTATAAGATGTTGCTCCGTCTGAATACAGTGACAGGGATAGTGCAAGTCCTGCCCGGTAAATTTACGTACAATCTGCCCACTCGAGGAAAATATCTCAATGAATTTGTTTCCTGCATCAGCAACAATAATATCACCGTTACTGGTGACAGATAAACCTTGAGGGCTCTTAAGCTGGTGATCAAGGTTTCCTTCCTCACCAAACTTGCTCAGAAACTCGCCATTCTCACTGAACACTTGGACCCTGTTGTTACCACTGTCCGCCACTATTACGTTGCCATTGATGTCAAAAGTTATTCCTGTAGGGTGGACAAATTCACCCGGCTTTCGTCCTTTGCTTCCAAATGATCTCAAATGGGTACCATCACAACTGAATACTGATACCCTGTGGTTACTAAACTCAGTTACTGCTATTTCATTTCGATTATTCACTGCCACGCCATATGGTGCCCAAAGCCTTTCATCAGACGTATGACAGTGTTCAAAAGATAGAACGGGTCTGAACCGCCTGCTTTGGACCTGAACTTCAAAACGACTGCCACGAACATGTTCTCCTTCGAAACCGCCAGTTGCTTGACGGCTTTCGTTTCTTTGGGCACTCGATTGCTGTTCTTCTGAATTATCAGAAATTTCCGTAAACATTTGCTTTCCCTCGTTGTACCCCTCCTCAGAAATAAACGTTTTCAGTCTCACCTCGGCCAGTTCAAGCTTTTCCAAGACCTCAGCTGTTATCAGCGTTTCCTGGGCCACTTGTGTAAGATTGCCGCTTTTGTAATCTTTCCACAATCCTTCAAGGATCTCCAATGAGCTGCATTCAACAGTTCTGAACAAACTACCTACGTCGAGGTGCCGCACGAAAACATTCAGTTTTCCCTTTAAGTATTTAAAAAATAAATCAAAAGAGTTCTTGAATGACAAAATGACATTCCAAATGTCTATTTCTGTTGGAATATTCTGCTGGCTTCCTCGGGGTTCTCTCGGCAAAGACTCTGCTTCTGCTTCTAGCTCTTGCTCGTGTTCAAATGCTATTGGTACGCTACACATTTCTTCAGAACCACCTGTTCCTTGGGGCAAATATGGACGGTGAAAAGAAACTGGGTTGACCTCAAGACGTATTGCTGTTTTGTTAGAAAACAAAAATAGCACTGATCGGTAAGTTGCTAAATAAACAACGTGGCACAGGGAACCCTCACATCAAATATGAAAAACATCTTACAAGTTTCGTCACCTTTGCAGTTGTTAAGATCTAGGGAGCTTTAGCAAAGAACACGGGGACGGCGATGAGAAAGTAAAAAAAGCAATAAGCTTAATAACTCAAACAAAAACTCTGCACGTGCATTACACCTCAAGGTGCATTTCTTTGCCGTCACTGCGCGACTAGGACGTGAAATCATAGTTTCCCGATGGGAAGTTTTATGGAGGACGCAAACACACGACGACGAATTTTTTTCTTTCTCTTTCTCAACTTGGGTGTGGTCTCCAAGAATTCAACTCCAGGAAATTTCACCTACATTTGACATATAAAGCGATATGGAATAGTCGCCACGACGTTTGAAAAAACGCGAATTCATTTTAAGTGATGTTTTCGCTGCTGTCACCGTCGTCGTTCCTAAAGCTCCCTAATATCTCTTCAGCTGGCGGTGGCCATTTTGAATAACTTAGGCCTGGAATGGGACAGAGTTTACTTCGCAAATCTGAACTTTACAACTCGGTCTCATTTCGCGAGAAAGATGATCGCACCCAAAATTATTCAAAATGGTATGTATGGAACAACATACAGTGTAGAGTCAAAAACTTATAAATTCAACCAACTAATGATATATTTATTCAGAGATTTTTCATAAATTAATGTGAGGCCCCATAGTAGTAAAGGGCTGTTACAGACTATTTGCTCTGCCTTTCACCAATCATATCAAAGTGTTTTAACTTGACACTTATCTATAGGTAAAACGAACCCGCCCTTTAGTAGTAACAGTTTCTAACATACGAATTCTGGGCCGGAATAAACCGGAAAAATGGTATTGACGAATTTACAATTTTGGAGCCAAAAAAGAGCGCTGATATATCAAAAGTGGGCTAGTTGACTTTTCCAAGACAACCCTGTGTCCCATAGATGGTCACCGGATCACCTAAAACTCCATTACGACTAGAGAGGCACGATAAACGCGACTCTTTCTAGATGAAATCGATGATGGTTAATTTTTCGAAATACCTATAATGACCTCCGTCATTTTGATGCAGTGACATGTTTATATCGGATGCGCTCATACAACACATACTAAACAGATTTGAAGCTTAAGGCTGTGGGCCCTTTAAGATCTGCGGACCAATACGGATACGAGGAAAAATGTGCTTCTATAAAAGAAAAACAAACAAATTAGCGAAAACTAAAGACTGAAATAAAAAGTAATATTTTACTAACTTATTGGGTGTTGCAACCCTCTTGTGACGTTTTGTAAGCGTTGGCTAAGTTCCAATTGAAGTTCTTCATTCGATTGCTTTAAAGTTTCGCCGAGTTGCTGCAACATTTTTTTAATATTGTCATCTCTCCCTTCCCACAAGTGGTGAAATTTCTGAAGACTTTCCTCCAGTTTCTCTACAGCATCTTTAACATCCAAGTCATACTTGTACCACTGGCTGAGCTCTTCAACGCATCTTTCTTCGTCTGGGGTAAGGGGTTCATGAAGGAATTTGTCAATGGCCTTCTTCCACTCATCTCTTTTATCATGACTGATGCCTGCAGCAATTCTCAATAATGCCTGGCTGATCTCTCTCCAAAGATCCTCAAACTCGGCGTCAGATATTTCCATGGTGCTGCTATGGCCATAGACTTCATTACGATAATATTTTACTCGTGCTAAATCTGCTTCCAGAGTGTGGTCTGTGCTGCTTGGTAGGCTGTCCCATCCGGTGGCAGGAGGGGTTAGGTTGCAGATTGTTCGGAGAAGTCTGAAAGTTAGAGTGATGTCGAATTCGGTGGACTTGCCGTACAACCCCGGCGATGGGTACAAGCAATTCCACTCCGGTTTGGTAAGTTTAGCGCTTTTCAGCAGCGTCTTTACTGCAGGATTACCAAGGATTGTCGGAAGGTTGACCGGAGAATGAATTGAGTCAAATGTTTCTCTTAAAAACGCCACACCCCCGCGCGTTAAGCGCTGAAAATTGGCTTTTGCATTCGTTGAACGTAAAGCTTCTTCCGCAGACTCCATAACATTTGATTAAATTAAACAAGCTAGGTATCTGGCTACCTTAAACTTTTCTCCTGAAAAATAGAAAAAACAAATTCAATTTTAGGAATGAACCAGCATTGGTTTTATGGAGAAACGGAGGTGGGTGATGAATAAGGATTGAGAGGGGTGTCGGAGGGGGAGAGGGGTGGAGGCGTCCTATGATTAATGTGTACGTTGTTGAAGAATAACAGGTGCGTCATGTTTGAGCAATAATGAAGGGCGTATATGGAAAAGTATATAAGTGTTCGGGAAAAAGTGACAAGATGTTCCGGAGAACATCGTTTGTCTTGTACAAAGCGTAGCTGCTCTATAACCTCGACTATAAAAACAAGAGGGGGGAGACATCTACGCATTGAAAAAATATGGCGGATCCAAGATGACCATTGTTTGGAAATCATGACGTTATTTCCACTTCACTTCACGTCTTCGGCCTGTGTTAAGAATCTCAAATGTAAAACACATTCGTGTATTCTACACCCTCCAAGTTCTACTGTTACAGCTTTTGAAGATATGTCCGCCTACGAGACCAAAAAGGTAAACTGGGGCTTCCTATTTTTCTTCCATAACATGCGGAGCAGATACAAAATCAACGGTATAGCCATCTCAAAATATCCATTCAACCTTCATCTCTTCCTAACCCAAAACTTTTTTAACACTGCACCTAATTAACAATGTTCCTGTGTCCCACATAGAGATGTTTTTGTCTTTCTGCGTTACTAAATCGGGTTCGTTTTCAGTGATATGTTCAAAAATAGAAACAGACGTAGGAATCTCATTACTTCTGGTCTGAGAAGAGGATTCAAAACTAATTAATAATTCATAAGCCCAGTGACCTATCAAATGGTCGATAAAGGAGAGGGAGGAGATGCCTTATAGTGTCACTCATTTCTTCCTCTATCCCCGGGAAGGGTGGGTACTAGATTGCCCGAAGAGGCTGACTTTTTCAAGGGAAGTAAATTATAAATTTTGATCCAGGGTCATTGGAAAGTGCCAAAATTGATTGGCAAGTAATCAAATTATTTCCTAGATAAAATTCCTAAAAAGTCACGAAGTTTCATGGTATTAGCCCAAAATTTTAAAAAAGATAATTTCTGATTCAAAGCCATTGCATGCAGTATCCACCCCACCCCCACCCCGCCTTATCGGCATATGGTTTTTGACCAGTTTTGATGGCTATGTCAGAAAATCAAGCCTCAATTTGAAGAAATGCATTGTTATGCATTTTGGAGCTTCTTAGAATTATTGCTGGTTAATTTTCTTTAAAAAACGTGGCTACTGTCCATCACCAGGCTTAAAATATTCCATCACATTTATTCAATTTGCGCATATGCCACACATTGACATTCTAAGCCTAGCACTATGCAGGATGTTTGTCACATAACCTAGTTTAATAGGCTTTGCTCCCACGAGTCTCCTGTAGCTCAGTGGTAGAGCAACTGAACTAGTAATTGGAAGGTCTGAGGTTTCACTCCAAAAAGGAGCTCTCAAAGTATGCCTGTGTCACTCACTGTATTATACATCACTCATAACTTCTTTTTAGTGGATTTAAGTAGCCCTTGATAAGATCTGCTTATCTCTGGAAAATGAGTGTTTACCCTTAATTTTCATTCGGATTCCAATGATCTGCTTATTCAGTATAAAATTAATCATAAACTGTTCACAGTCCCCTATTTTTCTGTGCAATTTTCAAGGCTGGTACGCTTCGATCAAACTCCCACCATCTTGGTTTGTAAAGGCAAGTGCAACCTGGGAAGGGTGCCCAAACTACCGCAGGGGGCCCTAGTCAGGGTACATTGGATGGGGAAGGAGGAGCCCCCCAGTGCCTCCCCACCCTGGGGCTTCTACCAGGAAAGTTCTCCCCAATCTGTAGCTTGTCCAAGTTAAAAACAAGGAATTATTTAGCCTGCACTTACCCCTCCTATTTCAATAGGAGAGGTTGGTGTACCTTAGGCTAAGCATGAGTGGGTGGGTACTCACAAAATTTTTATCTGAAGAGGCTCCCTCCCAAAGTCCAAATCCTTACCCTTTTAGATATTTTGAAAGGCCCTTGTGAAACATAAATGGTTAACCGTTTCTATACTTTAGCTTGGGAAATCCCCACCCTTTTATCTAACTCAAGCCTGGAAAAAGGTACCCCTCTTGGATGGAGCCTCCACAATAATATAGTCCATTACAGGGACATTGTTTTGGCATTATTTTGTTTGTGTTAACATGATAAATTATTATTATTTATTTCTTGGTTAAATTAGCTAATTTTGTAGCTACTCTAAAATTTGAGATGAAATAAAGGTTATGTATGTATGTATGTATGTAAACAAAGAAACAATACAATGATTGCTTCACTCAGTCGCAGGAGTGCTCGATGCAAAAACATGCAGAGCGAAATATAAATAAATTTTAGATAGAAAACGTTACAGTCTGATGATCGCTTAGTGCGTGAAACTCGAGTAACTGTGTAACGTTTTCTATCTAAAATTTATTTATTTATGGATGTATGTATGTATGTATGTATGTATGTATGTATGTACTTATAAACATATAGTTAAAAACAAGTTTGAAATGCATCAAAAGATAAAATGTAATTCCATTGGAAAAAGAAAGAAAGAAAAAGCTAACATGACTGTAAACAAATAACAAATAATAATAATAATAATAATAATAATAATAATAACAAATTTTTAAAGTGTTGCACAGAGGACATGCAAATTTACAAGAACAAGATAAGACAAGGCATGCGGGCGCATACAGAGGCGAAAGACATATCCAATCATATGGCTGGTTTAGTATAGCCTCCCATCAGTACAGTCATTTTTAATGGGAGTCATACATCATCCTCTTACATCTGCCCACACAACTCTCCTTATGACAACTGCATGGGAGGATGACACTATGGGACAAAAATGTATTTCCTCAAATAATAGCCAGGGGCGATTGTTTCTTTTTTTGCACCGAAAGGCGGCGATTATTCAAGGGAAGGCAATTATTCAAGGGAGGTGATTATTTCAAATATTTCTCTCAGGAGGTCATGCCCTAAATATTTTGTTTTATTATACCATTAAATCAAAAAACTAATCACATAAAAATAAACCGAACCTGGGCTTTTTAAGTGTTTCAAATCTGTTTCGTTGATTAATCAATGTTCAATGTCAATATCTTCAGTGTCAGAGCCTGAATCATTGCTGATTACTTTTTAAAATACATGAAAATTACCATAGCAAAAACTGTAAAAAAAAGCTGGTGCTTTTGTAACCATTGAGTTGTGTACAATTAAATGAAAGCCTGATTGTTATCCCAGATGTCAATTTTTAACTTGAGAGGAAGGGGATAAAAGGAGAAAATGGCAAAGGGGGGGGGGGGGGGGGTTGTTCGAGGGAGGTGATTATTTTAAATATTTTCGTCAAAGGGGGGTGTTTATTCGAGGGAGGCAATTAATCGAAGGACGGCTATTTTCCGAGGTAATACGGTATCCCAGATTGTACATTTCTCAGTTATTGTTATCACAGGTACCACCAGTTGGTTTATACCCACCCAAGTGCTGTCTCTTGCTCAAAGCAAATGTATGATATCATTCAATTCATCAGCGGTGATTGTGATCAATTAGATGGGCTGAGTTATATATTAATTATTTCAAATTATGATATGCACTTTGGAAAGTTTGGGGAGCTACTTTAAAAGACTAGGCTAGAGGCTAATACTAGGCTAATAATAATAATAATAATAATAATAATAATAATAATAATAATAATTATAATAATAATTATAATAATTAGAATTAGAAGTTCGGAGTTTAATTGTATGGACTTTGGTCGTTACATTGATTGGCTACGGCTTGCTGCCCAATCATTGTTTAGGTAATCTGGGCATCCAGAAGTTTTTACTGCCATTTTACAATAGTAATAATAATAATAATAATAATAATAATAATAATAATGGTTCATTAACAGGTCCACTGGGTGGCTCTTCCCTGTTAAATGCACGAATCCCAGTTTAAACGTTGGCTATCCTCATGTTGGACTTAGTTGAATTAAGCTCAACTTTCACTCGACTGAAACGATTGGTATCGATCAATCGATTGCGTTTCTGATCATCAATTACTTGTCGTCAATTGGATGAGCCAGGTTACATGGAGTCGTGATGCACTTTGGAAATGTGGAGAGCAGTCAAGACGCTCAAAAGCAAGAGCTTCCCTTGGCAACTTAGACCCGATTCAAAAGTCGTGTTTATTTCGTGACAATGTAATGAACTCAGTGGAATAAAGCTCAACTTTGGCTCGTCTGTACATCGACAGGCTGATTACACGGAATGCCCGCAGGGCATGACGTGTCTAGGTTTCGGTCGGGTATCTTTTTCTTCATCGGTGTCATAAATGTGCACATTAATTTATGCATTAAACTCTGTCCTCCCCTAGTAAGGATATATTGTTCTGATTGTCTTCAACAGAAGCGGCCCAATCAAAATCTATTTTTCAGGCACATGTCACGAGAGAGGGGACCCACTCATCACTTCTGTGTGACGTCAAATCATCATTTGATTTATTCATTAAAACTAGATCAAATTCTTCCCTCTCCCAGAAGGGATCTATTGTTTTGATTGTCTTGAACAAAAGCGGCCCAATCAAACTCCATTATCTGCGCGTATATCACGAGGGAGGGGACCCACTCATCTCTACTTGTGTGACGTCAAAGCAAATCATCATTTGGAAAAGTTGTTTTTGTTCAATGGCGGCCACATGTCTGAATTTCAGACTCCGGATCTGCCGTTTTCAGAGAGAAAACCAACCTTTTTCAAGCAGTAAATCGAAATAATAACTTCTAGGTAGTACTCGACAGTTGAAACGGCGGAAATTGGGAGAGTTCACAGCAAAGAAAATCCGCTTTAAAAAACAGATCAAATGATCAACGCGAAGGATTACAGCTAGAGGAGGCCAGACCAGTTCAGCGGGGTCATGACGTTATTGCATAGTTATTTCTGGTATGATTCCTAGTAACACAACGATAAGTATCACGCAATATATCTGAATAAAACCATTCAGACAATTATTTCAATGGCCAAGGGAGGATATTTTTTAAATATCTGCGAAACATACAATGGGGAATAATTGGGGCTACATTAAGCATTCCGTGTAATGCCATATATTAGAGGGGCATCTTGTTGAAAATTTGTTCGAGATAAATTAGAGGTAATGAATACATGTAAGCTTATGATCACAATGTCTGCATTGAGTTTGGCATGAGTTAAGCAACAATAGACTTGCACCCTTTTAAGCAATGTCGCACTACGTCATCCAGAGGTCTTCGTGCTACTTTAAAATTATTTAGCACTCACAGTTGGCTCAAACGTTGAGTTACGCGACGATAGCGCGATTTTAACGGCTTCCGGCCCCGGCCCTTGCATTGAATTCGCACTCTAAAGCGTGAACCATCTGGTACAGTAAATGTGTCGTGTCGAAAATGGGCAAGAATAGCACACGAAAATTAAAAGAAAAACTGGAATTGACTTACCTAGTGACGGCTCCGACCGATAGGACATGAATCCAAAATAAAAGTAAAAACGAAAGTAAGCTCAATGTTCTGAGATGTTCAATGAAGTCTTGTCGCGTGACCAACCATAAGATTTCAACCAATCATGGTTTGCAGAATATTTCCTGCTTTTCGTGATGCGCTTTGTGGGGAAAACGTTTTTAGCGGGAAAACTGGAGAAAAGTCTTTCCAGAAAAAAAAATAGGTCAATTGTGAGTTTTTTCCTCTGACATTGGCATTTGTTTCTTTTGTATTAGGCTGTCTCCTAATAAATTTGCTATACACAAAGACGTGAAATAACAATGTCAATCATATTGTTGCGTGACTGTTTGGCGCTGTTGGGGGAAGGCTCCGCCCCGGTAGCCTGCGAGCAAGCTCTCTTGAGGGTGGGGGGCGGGAGAGCTTGCCCCCAAGAGAGCTTGCTCGCAGGCTACCGCCCCGGAGGCGACTTGCACCGTTTCCAAAGTCTTGCATGTTTGGTCGAGAGGACAAAAGAACGAACTCCTACCACCCCCAAAAAAGTTTGAAAGACGCAGATCTACCGCCGCCCCCAGGTCCAAACCCTTTCCCTTAGCCCTTTCATATGGAAATGGTATCTCTTTTTGTTGGGTCTGTAATCGAGATATTTTGGCAAGCCCTTTTAAATACTTAAAGTGCTACTGTGATCAAATTTTACCTCTTGAATTTTAAGGTTTATTACATAGAATTCTAGGAAAGATTAAAAACACCGTTTACCGTTTCTAAATATCTGCATTGGTTCCGGAGATATTCACGTTTGAAAAATGTGTAAAATATGTAAATGAGAGGACTGATGATGTCACATTCTCAACTCAATATAACATCAAGTATATAAATAGAGTAATCTCGTACCCTGATCTCAGTTGGCTCGGGAATGTCGAAATGTGAGATCTCCCCTCGGCCTGACCGTGGGAGATCTGGGTACGAGATTATAAATAGAGCTATCTCAGTCAATTTACAGCAGAGACCATTGAAACCTGGCAGGCTAATAGTTCTAAAGGCACTACACCTACGGCTATAAAAAATTCGGTTCCCATGGCAACTCACTCTTTTCCAGTCCCCTCCAACCTGATTTCAATATTTAAGTGATTTTCAGCTTGAAAAACATTTAACAAGGCCACGAACTCGACCTAACATATTTATACGCTTGCTGGATCATGCAGATGAAAATATCAAAATAGAATGCCTAAGGTGGCCAGCAAAGCCTTAAGTATCAGGGTGGACTGGAACCTAGTATGTTGCCATGGTAACAAGACTGATAACCTCATATTATGGAGCGCACCTAGAACAATGTCACTGCAAAGAATCAAGCATTTCTGATACAAATTGGCTGAGATATCTTTTTTCATAATATTTGACCAAAATTCGGTTGAGTTAATGACGTCATCACTTGGCTAATTTGCATATTTAAAAAACTTGAATATCTCTGGAACAAAAAGAGATATTTGAAAATAGTAAACAGCATTCCTCTTCACGTACAGACTACTTGCTTATGTTTTAAAATGGCTCAGATTAGAAAGACGCGAATTACGTCATAGTAGCGCTTTAAACCTATCGTGGAGAACAGACGCAGATAATTAAATCTCTCAAACATTGCCCTAAAGCAATCTGATGTGAAAACATCTTGACAGCTTCTTAAAGGTCATGCATTCTTGAGCGCATAATAAACAATTCCTAGAAATTCAGATATTTTTGAAACCATTCTTTTACGATAAACGTCAAAATATTGCAATACTCGCCCTGTGATTGGTCAATACAAGTATTATAAGTCAGATAAGAAATAACATCTCGTGACCGGACAAAACTTCATTGATCTCTCGACTGCATCATTTTGAATTCAAAACCTTCGATCGCAATCGCCTTTTGGCGTCCCTCACTATGGATATTAAGACTTTGCTCGATAATCTTCATGATGAAGTATCCTGTTCTGTGTGTATGTGCCCCTTTACTGAGCCAAAACAGCTGCCTTGCTTGCACAGCTTCGGTCTTAAATGTCTGAACGGTATTCATCGAACGAGTCCACGCCAAGATGCCATATCATGTCCAGAATGTCGAAAGGAAATTAGGATCCCAGGAAGTGGAAATCCCAACGAGTTCCCCACCAACTTCCGCATAAACAGCCTCCTGGATGTGTTAGCCATTAAAGAGTGCAACACAACTGGTGTGAAATGTGGAAACTGCGACAAGAGAAGCGCCAACTCTTTCTACTGTTTCCATTGTTGTTTCTTCTGGTGTGAAGAGTGCATCACGGCACATAATATAATCCGAGCAAATAAAGAACATCGAGTATTGGCGATAAAAGACTTTCAAGATCAGGACATTGAAGACGTACTAAAGCGACCAGCGTTTTGCCAGATTAAACGCCACGAAAGCAAAACGCTGGAGTTCTTCTGCAAGGACTGTAAAGTCGCCATTTGCAACGCTTGTGCTTTGACGGAGCACGAAGGTCACGCCAAGATGCTTCTTGAAGATGGAGCAATTGAACACAGGCTACGAATGGAGTCTCTGATTAAATTACTTAACAAGAAAGCAGAGGAAAAGAGAAATGAAATCAGCGAACTCGATCAAAGCAGCATTGATGTTCAGGTGCAAGTAGGTGACGTAAAAACCAAAGTGCAGGCGACTGCAGATCAGATGATGGCAATCATTGAAGCGAGGAAGCAGGACATTTTTGGCGCAGTTGATAACCATGAGAAAGAATCCCTCGAGTGTTTCGCGCTGAGAAAAGGCGAAGCTGAAAATCAACTTCATATCATTGAATCAGCCATCGACGAAACCAGACAACTTTTGAGACGAAGCTCAAGCGCTGAAATCCTGGGATTTAATGAAACATTTGACACAATCCTTCACGAACAAGGAGCCTTAGGTAAAAGTGACGTTGAACGCATCCCTCGGTTTAGTTTTAGTGAAAACACAAAAGTTGTTAACATGTTAAACACTGAGGGGATCGGTTCTGTAAAAACAGTTTTTGACAAAATTAAGACGCAGATTTCTGCTGCAGAAGGAAAAGAAAATAGGAAAGCAATTAGTGGTTTTGAAGGAAAACATGTCCGTGGCAGTTCTTTTGAGGTCCAGATGCCAACCAGGCGGTTCAGACCAGTGCTATCTTTTGGAGAATTCGGTGAGTCTGTTGGAAAGTTAAGTAGACCATGGGGGGTGGCAGTGAATCATCGAAATGAAATGGCAGTAACTGAGTTTTGTAACCACAGGGTATCAGTATTCAGTAGTGATGGTACCCACTTAAGATCGTTTGGTAGACAGGGACGTAATCAGGGTGAATTTGACTGGCCTACAGGGATAGCTTTTGATAACAATGGCAACATTATAGTGGCGGACTCTGGTAACAACAGGATACAAGTGTTCAGTGGGAATGGCGAGTTTCTTACAAAGTTTGGTCAGAAAGGAAACCTTAATCACCAGCTTCACAATCCTCAAGGTTTATCTGTCACCAGTAACGGTGATATTATTGTTGCTATTGCAGGTAACAAATTAATTAAGATGTTTTCCCCTCGTGGGCAGTTCAAACGTAAATTTGCCAGACAAGGCTCTTCGTCCTATCCCAATCACTGTATCCAGACAGCGCAATATTTTATAGTGTCACACCAGGGTGAACACTGTATCAAAGTGTTTGATCTGGAGGGAAATTTTGTGTTTAAATTCGGTAAGAAGGGGAACATGGAGGGCGAGTTCGATAGGCCTGGCTGCTTGTCGGTTAATAGAGACGGACATCTGATGGTTTGTGATTCAGGGAATAACAGGGTTCAAGTGTTCGATCTGAGCGGAAAGTTTGTAGCAAAGTTTGGAACAAAAGGCAGTGGGAAAGGAGAGTTTGATTGGCCAGTGTCTACCGCAAATCTTAGTGATGGAAGGGTAGTTGTGTCTGATTTTTCGAACAACCGAATCCAGATATTTGAGGTCGTATAATGTCTCACCTGTGATATACTATCGATAAAATACTCATAATTTGTTGATTCAGACATTTCAGTGTTTCTGTATAAAAAGACGATTTTGACAAATAATTAAATTTGTAGTGTTTCCTAGAGGGTAGTGAGAAGGATGTCTTTTATTTGATTGTTTTTCTTGGGCAACAGAGATTTTGTGAATGATTAAGCTGTGAGGTTTTCAAAACTAATATGGTTATAACATATATTGCCTTCTACTATATCTACATTATTTAATACTGTAGTACCAAACAGTTAAGATTTTTACTTGTAACAGGTTTTGTTTATAAAATTTTTGTTAGGGGCTTAAAAGGCCAAGATTATTTCTTCAATTTATTATCTCTTATATTACTGTTTACTGAATCCTGTCAAACAGGCGGCTTAAGAAAATTAGCATATTGTAGGGTGAAGCTAGCGCTTGTAAACAAATCTGTTCTACAATATGTTTTGAACTGATTCACTCTTTTGAATGCTTTTAACATGTCAGTGTAATGAAATTAACATATTACATTGTGACATAAGTAAATTTGTATTTACTTGGAAGTAGATTTGTAATATACCATGAAGTGAGGTGTAAATAAATGATAACTTTTCTTTTTAAATATGTTTTGTGTAATTATGTTTGATGAAGATCAGTTTGAAGTGGGAATGAAACTTTTATTTCTGCATTTGGACTTCAACCTTTTGAGATAAAGGAAGAAGCCGTTGAAGGAACAACAAAAACAAGAATAAAAACAAACAAATTATCAACCAGCAATCACTAATTGATTGCTAGCATTAATTACAAAATGAAGTGACCCTAATCGTGTCCTTCTAGCAAAATTAACCAAGCACTAGAGAGCCAAATTGAACATTTATCGCTTTTCCTCTGTAAAATTACCTTACTACTTCACGGAAAATTAGAGAAAATAGCGAAGTGAAGCGAGCTTGGACATTCATAGGAAAGTTGGGTAATTTTTGCAAAGAGTCTAGCATTATTGTCCTGGCATGTCAATAGCTGTAATCCAAGTTTACCCTTTGGGCGTGAAAGAAGCCAAGATGTTCATAAAAAATGTTTTGTTATTGAATATAAATCTCACCATTTTCCGTGCTACACAATGCTCAGTCATTCAATAATCCTAGTAAAACTACATGTCATCACTACTGTACAATTTCAGGTGCTAGGGTGCAGTCGGTAACATGCAAGTAAGTTACCTAGGCGGGGTTAGGGAACAGGAAGGCGAACTTGCTTGTAGACGTAGCAATAATTAGCTAATGCATTTCCCTTTTTAAATTCAAAACACGAGGACACGTTTTCAAAAAGTGATGGTCGAATTTGAAGTAGACAATTTTCATTATGTTAGACCAACATTGAAAAACGAATTCCCTGCCCACCCATCTCAGAGGTAGACAAATGCCCAGCTCCTGGGACGTACAGTGAGGAAAAATGCCTCGTCAATACCCAGACCCTTTCATGCACTGTTCAATACTGTTACTTTAAAATAGGAAGAGTATACTCGGGTTAAACCAGGGAGGCTTGAATGATTTGGATTTTTTTAGTTTTTTTACAATCATGACTTGGTTAGTCTGTTTTGCTTTTGTTTCTCATTGCTCTCATTTTTATTTGTTTGGTTTTGATTCTTGCACACGTGATATATCATATGACAGAGAGTGGGGAAGAACAATATTTTGTCATTTAACATTGCAACATACAATTGAGTCAGATTAAAGGAAAAACTTTGCCCTTTTACATTTCTTTTTCAGTTTGGACAAACTTTCCCCTATTCACATTTCTTTTTCAGTTTGGACAAACTTTCCCCTCCTCACATTTCTTTTTCAGTTTAGACAAACTTTCCCCTCCTCACATTTCTTTTTCAGTTTAGACAAACTTTCCCCTCCGCGCATTTCTTTTTTAGTCTGGACAAACTTCCCTCTCTTTACATTTTCTTTTTCAGTTTGGACAAACCTTTCCCTCCTCAAATTTCTTTTTTAGTTTGGACCTGTGGGTTTGACACTTGAACCAAAGGGAGGGGTAGTCTGGCAGCAGACATCTGATTCTTGCATAAAATAAAGAGAGGAGGGTTGGGGGAGAGAGGGGTGAACAGAATCTATAATCGCTGCCTGGCCAGCTTAGTGGTGAGGCATCAGACTGTTGTTTCCAGACTGATGTAGTAGTCCAGCTGTCCAGCCTGGACAGTCAGGGTATTAAAACAACTTACTGGTAAGATTAAGATAGCTTTGCCTCACCTAAGATAAGTACATCGTTTGGCCCAGAATGCCTTGTGCCCTGAGTACTTTTATCTACGGGAACAACTCCCTCCAATAATTAAAAGTTTTGTAGCAAACCATATCACCACAAGTTGTAAAGTCATGGTATAATTGTTTGACATATAAAACAACTTAAACTGGGAAACACCCTCATACTAAACGGTTAATAATAATAATAATAATAATAATAATAATAATAATAATAATATTTGGAAAGGAAAACTGTCATAAACAGTATGTTTTAATAATTTATTCTCTCATATATACAAAACAAAATTGTACATAAATAGTTTGTCTTACTGATTAATTTAAGCATTAATTTAAGCCACCTTTGATACCATTACTGTATTCAAAGGACCAAACATGTGTACAATGTCCTGATTTGACAGGAAGGTGGGCGGGTTGGGGAGGCACCACCATCACTAAGCTCAACAGAGACAGATCTTGAAAGAAGCTAGGCTGTATCAAGGACAATTTACATGTACCGCCGTAGATAGTAAAAGTTTATCCCCATGGGATTTCAGCACAACAAAAGACCACAGCTGAGGGAAGATGAATCTTGAAAAAACCTCAATTGTCCCATGTGAGATAGTAATGACTCCCCTTACAAAGAAGGACAAGTCACCTTTTAGTCATGTTGTATGCATGTTACACGCAACAAAGCTGTACCATTATTAATGGCTGCCACTTTGAAGTGGCCAATACAACAATTTTCTACCTTGCTGATAAAGTTAAACCCATAACATGGCAGACTCTGATTCAGCTGCAGAGAATGTGTGAACCCCTAAAACCCCAACCGAAGTTGCTCCTGAGACACTAAGGCAACCAGCCTGTACATCTGTATCAGTATTGTGATGGTGTCTGTATTATTGTAGTAGAGAGTGTATTTCTAACAACTTTGGTCTCCCAACTGGCATCAAGTTAACTTATCCATAATAGAGAGTTGCCTTGTTATGGATGAGTCATATTACTGACAAGTTAAATTTGCAATATAATTTATGGGGACATCCATACAACTGAGACAGAGTTTTCATGAATTTAGGTCTCACAAGAAAATGATAGAAAGATGCTGAGCTGTATTATGAATGATCATGTACCGTATTGCCAAAGTAGAGCTTTTTGGAATTTTGCTCTGACTAGGAGAAGTTGAAAATTCATAGCAGAGATGTGTCATAATAGAGGTGTCCATATAACTGAAGACTCATGAGTCTTTATCCATTTTGTCTCTAAGAAAATATGGATGAATACTGTTTTATGGATGTACTGAATTACTGAGGTGCAGTTTTTATGAATGTTGCTCTTACTAGAGGAAGTTGAAAAGGTGGGGCCTGCACCATGTGCAACATCTAACTACACATGGTAGTTAGAAAGGACAAAAGAATGAACAACAGAACGATGTTCCCACTGGTTGAAAGTCCATAAAAGAGACCTACGAAAATGTCTCCCTAAGAAATAAACTAAAAAAAGACGGATATTGTATTATGGATGTACCATATTACCAAGGTAGAGTTTTAATGAATTATTGTCTCACTAGAATAAGTTGAAAAATAATTCATTCAGAGACCTGCCATAATAGAGGTGTCCATATTATGGTAAATGAACATTTTATGACCAAATAAAATGTCCATAACGATGAGAGGTCCATAAGTGAGCAAGGAAACAAATGTCTCATATTTTTGACAAAACTTTGTACACATAAGCTTTAGCTATATACAGTCACTAGGTAACAAATAGTTTCAGTTAGCCCCAACATCATGTGTTCATTATACTCAGTTCTTCCTGGTCTCGTTTATCAGTCCAGTTACTGATTACTTTCGCCAAAAAGTTGTGGAATTCATCCCTGACAGCTTCTGGTTCTTCATCCAGGTTTGTTTGCACACATGTCACTCTGGACAGTGATGAGGCTGTGTGAAAAAAATCGAGATTCTTGACACTAATACGTAATAAAAAGTTCTTAAACAGCAATTTAACAATATTGCAGATGAGTGAAGAGGTTTAAAATTGCTTCTCTGAAACAAAACTGTTTAACAATACCGGCATATCAATATGTTCAGGTTCAATGTAATAATAATAATAATAATAATAATAATAATAATATAGCGCTTATCCAGTTCTGTTCTAAGCGCTTTACAAAGATGAAAAAAAATTCATATCTGTTTAAAATAATTTGTAAAACGATGAGTCTTAAGTTTACATTTAAAAAGATTTAAATTGTCACAAGAACGGATGTCAACAGGTAGTTTGTTCCGGAGTTCTGGGGCCGAAACAACAAAAGCTCTGGAGCCATACGACTTGAGATTAGAGTTGACAGGACACAGGCGAAATGCATAGGACGACCGGAGCATTCTTAAAGTTGAATAGCGGCATATCAGGTCTTGTATGTAGATGGGGGACTGTTGGTAAAGAGCTTTGTGGGGGGGCAGAATTATTTTGAATTTAATTCGCTCGGAAACTGGAAGCCAGTGGAGGTCGAATAAAATAGGGGTTATGTGGTCATACTTGCGAGAGCCTGTTCGGAACATTGTATAAAAGAGAGTTACAGTGATCCAACTTGGAGGTTATAAAAGCGTGGACTAGAGTCTCAGTGGTTTTAGGGGATAGCAATTTTCTTATACGGGAGATGTTTCGAAGATGATAGAAGGCAGATTTACAAAAAGAATTAACATGAGGGAGCATCGACATAGTACTATCAAAAACGACACCAATGTTTCTGGAACATAGAGACGGCAGAATTGTATCGGATCCAAAACGAAGTGGAGGTAGAGACTGTTGAGGGCAATACTTTGAATAGAAGTTCGGTTTTGTCTTTGTGTAGAAGGGAATGGGTGGAAAATACAAACCAGTAAGGTTGGTCTTTGGAGCAAGAAAGGTGGGATTGGGGTGGAAATGAGGGGGGTGAGTAGAAAATTGTTTTGGCCCTCCATACCCTATCATTTCTTAACATAAAGGAGGTGGAGAGTGGCCTGTGACTGGACTGTGTTTGTACAAAAGAACTTGTCTGAAGCCTCAGCCATCCCCTCACTCTAACTTGCACTGACCAGACCAGATTCAACTGCATTTTAAACAAATAAACAACTTACGAGGTTGTGTTCTTGTCAAATCAGCAGCTGAAGGCCGGCGATGAGCAAACACTATGCACTGAGAATCTTTGAGGTTTTGTCCTTGAACAAACTGTGTGTACCTAAGAAAGCATAGACTGTCAGTCTGAGATAAATTTATGCAACCTAATCTAGTCCACATAATAACCTTCACCCCATCATCCCAGTCTTCAACAAATTCTAATAACCTGACCCAAAGGTGGTACTAACAATTCTCAATCATTCATTCAGCCACAGTATCCAAAGTTAATATCCTTTTGACACAATTTTCATTGCTCTTTGCATATGGTCTGTGGGTCCATTACAGAATTATCATCAGCTTTACAATTTTTATTTGGTATGATGGTTAAAGTTCAGTTTACTATCTATCGTCGCTCCTAAAAGATTCAGTTGTTTAGATATTGGACATAGAGTAAGTATTTTAAATATCAATGTTTTCTCACCAGGTTTCCAATTCCTTATCGTGATTTGCTTGATCTGGATTATAGATAATTAAAACTCCATTGGTGTCCTTTTGGAAAGCTGGCCAGCAGGTAGAAAATCTAACAAAAAAAGACATTCTGGTATGCATAGTGAGCAAATGTCCTGAAACAAAACCCACAGGTTTCTATTACAACAGATCATGATTACAAATATAAATTATACATTATTTCTACATGTACATTTTTACAATAACTGTCCAAATTCCTGCACGCTGATTGGCTCGTAGCTATTGTCTATAAGAGTGTAGTGTCAGACAAATATAAAAATGACGTCAGATGTAACGCGCGCACTTTCTCAACGAAAAAAAAATAGCCAATTCCGCTCGCACTTTTTCCATGTTATTGTAAAAAAACAAATCAACGGCAGTTTTCTATGGTCTATACTCTTATAGACCATAAAATGACGCCATAAAATGTCCAAAACTTACATTTTTTGACGTCATTTTATGGTCTATAAGAGTATAGACCATAGAAAACTGCCTTCGATTTGTTAAGTACATCTACAGCGTATAACATTTAGCTATCAGAAGAAAACACACATTCTGTAAGGGGCTAATGTGCCAGGACAGTGGCAGGTCTTAAAACAATCCAAATGATCTACAATCAAGAACAACAGGACTTGAGGCAACTGTTACAAAGTACATGCTATGCAATTACTTTGCAATTTAGTGTGACCCAACTATCCACTTAAAATCCTTTAAAATCCACACCCTCCCCCATACAGTGTTTAAGTGCACAATTCATTTTTCTTACTAAGGCTGAACATTGTAAGGGGTGGGGGTCGCCAAACATTATCACGCTCACGAATTGCAGATGAGGCCAGACTAACCGGCACCATAATTTGTTCTACTGTTTGACAGTTCTAGGGATAAAGGTACGTTGAATTCAATAAAATAATATCATTGTGTCTTGTTCTCTAAGGGTAGGTAAAACGGTTAAGTTTGTTAAATTTATGCCTTGACTATCTATAAACTGGAATGTAAAATAGAATATTAAAACTTTCTACTTAAAACAATGGTAGTTATAGTTGATACAACTCACTTGTGGTTCCCACTGCAATCCCATAACTCCACTTCACAATTAGCTGTTTTTCCAGGTGATATTTCTATCCCATTGCACTCAAATTCTAGTATTCTGTCAGAGGAAAAACTACTTTCAGTTAATGCCTACCAAGTTTCAAAAGAAGATTATGTGAAAAAAGAAACAATTGAAATAACCAGGTTAAGTTGGTATAATTAATCTTTAAGTTTAGTTTATATGG
The DNA here is from genome assembly GCF_977016875.1 of Pavona decussata. Lineage (NCBI taxonomy): Eukaryota > Metazoa > Cnidaria > Anthozoa > Scleractinia > Agariciidae > Pavona > Pavona decussata. Next base: position 929,371 of record NW_028145553.1, on the reverse strand, counting down.
TTTCCATGACACAACACAAAGTTACTGCTGCTGGTTGATATCAGAATTTGCAAATTAAAACATCTATCAGCATTGAAACTATTAAACTTCACAATTTACCTGACACCTTGGGTAGGATGGTATTCTCCTCCTGAGGTTTCAGTAGCATCGGACAGGAAATTGGAAATTATAGTTTTACCGCTCTGCAAGGATCAAACAAACAGCCATCGTATGAAAATAAAACAACTACATGTATATGCATGGTTTATATGAAACAAGCAGGTATATACCCACTTTAACATCGTTTTTTCTCCATTTAAAATTACTAATATATTTTTTACATAACATAGCACAGATATCCTTGTTTCTAAACGTGAAAAAAATACCTCACAAGGTCCTAACACGAGAATTTTCGCCTTGAACATCCCGAGGTAAACTGTCCTGCTTCTTCGATCTGGAAGAGAAATAATGAGAGGAGATTGGAACGAGTAAAGGAACGCCTGGCAGTTTGTTGTATTTGGTAAAAAAACAAAACAAAACAGAAAGAAAGAGAAATTATTTCTTTATTTTCCGAGATTTTCAGTGGATAAATGACCTTTTTGATAATATGAAATTCTAATGGAATCGCAGAAAACCGCGTTGAGGGTATATTAGGTTTACGTTACAAAAATTTTTCAGTACCAGAGGAAGTCTTCTAGCCGTCGATGGACTTGATAAAAATGCGCACTTTTCATTACGGTTTTTCCTTCATAACATAAATATGTTATTACTGATAATTTTTTAAAAAAAATATTATTTTAAATCTTAAAATTTTTTTGATTGATAAGGTATTTAGTAAATATGGGAGTCTTACTTTAAGTAAGTAAAACAAAAAAAGGTAAATTTCTGTTTTAAGATAATTTAGGAATAGACTAAAATCTGAAACCGAATTTATTAAACCGATGTTCATTGACATACCTTTTTTCTTAAAACTTGGATGGTCCATTGGATGAGCCAATCTAGAGTTCTGAGAGGCGCTTCGCGCTTTCGATCTCTCGAAGTCAACTTCTTTATGTGCAGGAATTATTAATTCGACCGATATTGATGCAGCGGAATTTGAATTGTCCTTGAATAAAATAGTATTGCTCCAATCATTCAAAAATGGACAAACTTTGTTAATAATTAACGAGTAAACTTCCACGATTATCAGCAACAATAGAAGTTATAGTTCGAAAATGTAAATGAAAACTAATTGCATGAAACCAAATTAAATGTATGGGGATAAAACCGAATGAGTACTGGCTTTTAAGTCGATGACTAAAATAACGCTAAAAAATAAACATTCTATTTGTCTTCAGTGGAGATCAGGGAGACTCCAACAAAATAGACACATGCAAAAATGGCACATATTGCTGACGCCTACGCTTGCAAGTTGTAATACCTTTCAGTGGGTGAGCTAGGCTAAGTAGCCAGGTTTAAGCGCAAGATTTGCATGTCGCCATAAAAAAAATATGGCAGTAAAATCGTGGAGATCTACCGTACCTGTGTTTGTTTACCTCATTTCTTATGATTCTAAAGTTGGCAAAGCTAACGCTATTTCGAATGCACCCCACAGAAGAATTCTGTATGTATAAAGTTTTGCATTTTATTTTCCAGTTTAAGATTAAACTATTAAATGCTTCCTAGAAAACACGCTGGCAATTTTGAGTTCAAGTCTTGGTGAGGCTAGCTGCTATAGCTAGTGGTTTTCTTGTAATTATCATAATTTTAAAAAGCAGATAAATTAAGTAGTTCTCCTTAACTATTTGAAAATAAAACGCATTAAATTAACGACAACATAAACAGAAAAATCAATCAGATAAAAGACCTTAAGAATTCAAAAGAAAGCCTGAAAACAATGTGGGCTTGAAAAGGATTCGAACCCATGACCTCTGTAGTCTACAGACTTATACATATTTAGCCAACCGGCAGCTGAGAAAAACAAATGAAAGTGAAATGTATCAATATTCAGTAAAATATATGATAGGTCATATCCTTCGCTTAAATAAATTGAGAAAAAGCTCATTAATGTACCCCAACTTTCTGATAATAAGAGCTTGGTTTAGCTATGAGATAATGTTGTGAAAATATATTATGCATTTTCTACAGCGCTAGCAGACCACAGCGGATCGTTGCTTCAAACAGGGTTCTTCCATAACCGCACAGCATAAATTTTTACCACTGAATTCGAAGCTAGTCAGTTGTGCATCGTATCTACGTACCTTATAATTATCTCTGCCATCTATTTTTTTATAAGACATCGACACAGATACAGTACTCAAATGCTTTTACTCAAAGAAGGAGGTCTGTATTGTCATCCGAAATAACTACACAAAATTAAATGAGATCTGATAAAAGTTAGGTACAGTGTACTGCACGGACATATTCTACTTTGATTGCAAAGTATCCGATAATTCAAAATGCATCACAAACCTACCTTCAGCAGAAGATTGAGTTTCCTTAAACATCTTTTAGTTCCTTTTACAGCTGAATAAGTTTTGCACTTTTCAGCTCACTTTCAACGAAACTTTACACAATCTATAATGTACTATTCATTTAACACTGACGCATTAACTCTGTTTTAACGAGTTCTAGAAATTATTTGTGCGACTTTTTAAAACATGATTGTCTTGTCAGTAAGTTTGTCCTATGGCGTTGAAAGCTTTAGGTCTTCGTTGGCAAACTGACGGAAAACAATAGTTCCTGCGCTTAATTGGCGCAGGGATGTCATTTGACGTCTTGACGTTGACTTTAAGTACAAAAGAACTCAGAACGTTAAAAAAGAAATAAAAAAATAAAAAAACAAAACGATCTTGACACAACTCAAAATGTTTCGGATTTCCGAAGAGACAGATTTTTGCATTGTTGGCTCTTACTGTAAAAAAGTCAAGGGTATACTCTTTGTAAGATTATAAATTTTTTGTTTAATCATCTTTTGTTTACAAAATAGACCTCACAGTTGTTAAAGGTACTGTTTTTTGTGTAAGGGTTTAATTGTGGGAATCACCTGACACAAGGCAGGTGTGATAAACCAAAATTATACACTAAGGTTTGGCAATTCTCACAGTTGTATCGCATGGCAACGAAAAGCATGCATATTAGCTTTAAACGTCTCCAATCGGTTGCAATTAGCTGGGTTGAGTTTGTCGAAGGTTCAAGTCCTTGCTGCGAGAGATTTTCCTACGGATCCTCCAATTTTTCTCCCTCCTCAAAGACTACCATTTGCAAATTTCAATTCCATCCGGGCAGTTGAGCGTGGGAAAACGCATGCGTGGAATTGACGTTTGGTTTGATTTGAATTCTAACTAGTTGAGAATGTGACATGAATATTTCCAACCAATCACAGAACGTCACAAAGCAAGGCAACTTAACTTTGGACACTCAGAAGGCTCCTTTTTACAGTTGTTTTTTATTGTTGCTTTTGAATTTTGTTGTGTGATGTGTGTTTGTCCATTATGTTTTTCTTTTTCAATCAATACATGTAAGACAAATTCTTAATATCTAAGAAAGCCTGCGCTAACAAGCTTTCTGGGATTAGTTTTTTGTTATTGAACGAGAGAAGGTTGAGGTGAAGTGGTCGCCGAAATTAAACGGAAGAAGACTTTTAACTCAACATAATCACGACAACTGTTGTTAGTGTCAGCTCATCAAAGAAAGAAAAAAAAAACCGGTCAACTTGCAAAAAACAAAACTTAGAATATGGTGATAACTGTATGTTTAAAGGGCATCTGGTGTATATGGCAATCAACTAAAAAAGCGCCGTTTACGTAAGTTTAATTGACCAAATTGCTGGCTCTTTTACGAAGAGATATCAGACCAAATAATTTATTGAAGACAATCGAGCTAAGCCAACACTGCACTAACAATAATTACGATCTGACATCCTCTCTTCACAAAATATGCAAATTTTTCCAAGAAATATCCTAGCCGTGAATTTTTAAGAGAACAACTGTTTCATTTACTCGCTATTGTGTTAAAAAATTAGTGCGTTATTTTATTTCTGTAAGATATTTTTGCAGTTTTTTAAAAAAAAGCTTTCGGACATCAACTTCCATAATTTGAAAGGAGAACATTGAGTGGCGATTTTTCGTTTGGAGATTAAAAAACATAATAAGAATGAAATTAACTGGTTGTATCTAGCACAATAAACAGCTGTGAGCTTTCATGAAATTTCGAAAAAGTTGATTTGTTAATTTTGAAATAAAACAAAAAATATAAAGAGGGGTGATAAAAAGATATAATTTTAAAATTCTTCTTTTCTATGGTTTTCTAAAATCATATTCTTTTCTAGCCAGCTGGACAACTGAAAGTCAAAGTTGTAAAATTTTAATAGCATATTATTTTTCATAAGCGCTCATGAAATAGATCTGGATTTGTTCCCTTTCTTGTGATGTTCAATTTATTTGTGAAATAAATGTAAACGTCCCTTTAGTTTTGTTTCAGTTTCGGCTTCTGACCAACTGATCATGAGATCAAAATAATATTGTTTCCCTTAGTACAATAAAACCGGGAAAGGAATCGCTTTGAGACATTCGGCCTTGTGAATACAAATCAAAGAAACTTACAACCAATTTTCCAACATAGGCGCAAACTTACTTCCATCTCTGGGCTGTTTTTCCGGTCTGTCTTTCCTTTTCGATCTTCCCGAGCTAATTTGATCACGATGTTGCTCGGGCAGTACCCGAGAATGTTTTGGTTTTTCACTATCTGTTAGAGGTTTCGCCGACATAATGAGATGTGTTGTGAGAGGAGCTATAAGCACTGGCGCCGAAACGGCGGCGCATAGACATAAAATATGCGCGATTTTTAGCCCTCTTTACATATCCTACTGCTATTTTGACATTTGATTTAATCAATCGTCTTCTGCAATATGATCAGTATAAAACAACACGGCGGATATATTATTTTTGGAACATTTCATTTTATTTGAATGTTAAGAGTGTTTATTTAAACCCATTTGTTCAAATTAGTAGAAAGCAGGTAAGACTTTACAACCATTTGCATGTCTTAATTTCAATATTTCGGTTTTTTTTTTTGCATTTTATTTCGAGCGCCATGTTATTTAGTTCCAAGCATTTGTCAAAAAGAAAAAGATAAACATGTTCGCCGGTATCACTGAGTGTACGCACAGGCTGGGCTCAAGAGTTTACGAGCACCGCGTTGAGTTTCTTTTGAAGTTTTCTTTCATTTCATTATATGTTTGTGAACTCGTTATACCAAAATAAGAATTTCGGGAAAAGAAAAAAATTAAAACAACAAAATTTAAACAAAAAGTGCAGAATTCAGTCTCATGATTAAGTAAGTGTCTTAAAAATCGCCTCGGCTAAAAAATAGCAAACTGTGAGCAGAAATAATCAATGCATAAACTGAGCTCTTTGTATACATGTATACCAAATGCAAACTACCGAACTATTATTGGTAAACTGGCGACAAAAGCGCGCTTGAAATCTAGGGCAATTACTGGAAGTGAAAAGGAAATAGAGATTTTATTCCAGTTGCGCTCGTTGGGTATGGGATGATTATAGCCAGCACAGCGCTATACGCCTCTAGTGGCCATTTATCATCTTAAAGTCAACACGCGCTCGCAGAATTATTGCTAAGCACTGATTCGGGTTTGAGTAGCCAATCAGAGTGCGAGAAGCACACTATCCTTGACTTGGTGTATACTAATTGAAACTGCATCACTGGTGAGTACTTATAATAACTATTAATCTTCTAACTAGACAAATATTGTACCACACCAAAGTACATCTCAATAACTTCACTTAAATGGTCACACTAAGGGATGCAGGATCAACCATCCTTTCAGTAGTTACGCTTTGTGATGTCATCTACAGACTCATGATTTAAAAAGACTTACAGCGTAATTAACAGTTCTTCTATTGAGCAGTTTTCTTTTGAATGTTTACATTTTAGGATTTGACAGCGTAAACAAAAGTACTTTAGAAAAATACCATTAATGCAATAGCTTTGCTTTGAATGGTCACGCTTGACAGTCTAGCGTGTGTGAGGGTCTCATGCAAGGAATGGATGGAGTTCCAATCCACTCTCGTGTTCGTTTTCATTACTATTGACACACAAAAATCGTAGGCACTGGGAACGAGGGTTTAAACGTGTCATATTTGGCTAATCTGCCCATTCCCAAGCCGACTTAGACGGCGCATGCTCATATCACGTACCTTCAGATCTTCGCCTTGCGTGTTGTTCTTCGTAACTTACTACCGAAGGACGCCGCTGTTCCTCGTGAGTTCGACTAACTACCGACGGGCGTCTTTGATCTTCGTGAGTTGTTCGGCTTCCTGCGGAGAGACGTCCGTTCGTATTTCCTAGGAAGAGAGTATTAAAACAAAATTTTCTGCCCTTTGCCGTGATAGGAGGATTCATGTCTTTGAGTGCCATTGATGGACTAGCACTGATAATGGAATTTCTACATTGCACAGGTTACCCAACTTACCAACAGGGTTTGCACCGCTGCTCCTACGGCGTCGGAGCTGATCTTCTGTGTTGGCTGGGCGTCCTGTGTAAATTAATAATTAATAATTGATATTTGTATGGCGCAAATTAGCATGTGCATATGACCAAACGCGCCTAACTAACAAGAATAATTAGCCTCGACGCAGTTCATATCAGCATGCAGTGCGTTATCCTGTGCACAGGCGTCTCCTATTGTCTTTGAGCGGTCAAATAGGAGACACTTATGCGGACATTAGCAGGATGCTTGTCATATGAACCTACTCCAATGAGTCTGCTTTAGCTCAGTGGTAGATCGAAATTCGGAAACGAGAGTTTGTAGAATTTGCACTGTCTTTTGTATTTCTCTGTCCCGACCAACTTACTGAGTTTTTTCTATGAGAACACAACAAAGCCATCTATTGACGGCCTTCTTCAGAATTACACATCTGTGCCCTAAGATAAAAACTGTATTACACTGTCACAATTCATAACTGGATGGGAATGGTATTCAAAAGTGCCAATTAAGCCAATTCGGTTTTGACATAGCGCGTTATTTACGATGAAAAACAAACAAACAAACAAACAAGAACAGCACAGTACCCGGACTCATGCTTTGTGGACGATAGCAAGCGAGCTCCAACCCGTGCAATCTACCATTTAAAACACGTTACCAATTTTAACGTTTCGATTCTCGGTCAGAATTATACCCGCTTGCGTGCACTCCAGCATTGATAGATTTTTCTAATTTTGTGCCCACCAATAAAAATAAGGCTGTATTTTTATATTGAAAAACTAAAAACTGTGTTTGCAATGACAGTCGTAAAGAAAACAAAAGCACTGGATCCTGTAGTAAAGGCCGGATCAAATCAGCGACAAACTAACGAACAAATAAAACAGCAAAGTTGATTTCTCGGTTGGGAAATTAAATATTCCATACAACGCAAGATTTCTCTTCTTCAGGGTATAACAGATAATGCCTCTAAAGGCATGCAACAGACGTTGAAAACAGGATGCAACTTGATATTATAATAACTTAAGCTAAGTGATACAGTTTAAGTTGCAACGTTAAAAAGATAAAAACAAAAAACAAAAGTTTCAATTCTAATTCTAAGTCGTTTGTTTCTGTTTTTAACGATTATATCTGAAAATAAATCCTGAATATGCTGGGGATGTAACTTGAATATTCGGTAACGCTTTAACAGTTTCACACTTCGAGTTAGTCCTCATGTATGTATTACAATTATGTATGCATGATTCTGTTAATTCAGGAACAAAATAGAAATGAAAGATAAAACTCTTATTCAGGATCGTATCATAGCGAGCTTGTTCAGCGTGCAATTGGTCTTGCCTTCTTAATTACTTTAATTCGACTTGGTCGTCACTCGATAGCAAAAATACAGCAATAATCCAAAAATATATATTTGACAATACTTCACACTGAACAGACTGAAGGTAATAACTAGACAGTATTTTGCATTTGTCTGAAAGAATAAAGATCATACCATTTGGGATCCTGGATTCCATTCGTACTTCTGCTGCTAAAAAAAAATAATCACCTTTCGAATTGCTCTTGCAGAAGAAATTATCAAAACTAAAATTGAACCAGAGCAATCTTTTTGTCACAAAGGCCAAATGATAAATTTGTTTATATTTCATAAAAGACGAACTAAAATTTGCATCTATAATTAGGCAAAAGTGTCGGCAGAGCAGGTCCATTGTCGGAACTAAAAGGAGATCGTAAATGACTTTTATGTAAAGAATCGATTTCTTTACCCAGAGGTTTGGCCGTTGATTTGCCCCAACATTTTGAGAACACAAATCTTTAATGAGAGTTTTTAGCGATTGACTACTTGATTTACATACATCACCTACTGAGTTTACTAATAAAAAACGTGTTTCGTCAGGAGAAATTCATCAAATGACATTGACCAAAACATTTGTCATCCGGTCGGGTAGCCTAAGAAAGCTGCATAGTCTTTGTGGAATTAAATATTTATGTATTTTCGGCTAGATCTTTCACTGTCAGAAACGGGAAACAAGATTAGCAATCATAAATTTATATGCTCTGCTAACGTTATTGAGTAAGCGAAATTAGGCCAAATTACTAACAACCGGGCTTACACGACCAGACGAGCAGAAATATCGTAAAAAGGAGTACCGCAAATTAGTGGCTTACTCAGCTCAGGTTCAAGAAAGCTATCGACCAATAATACAAAGATCGAATTTTTTTCGCGTTCGGGGGATTATTCCTTTCAATCGTTTTAAAGGTAAAAGCATCAAAGTATAGAAGACAAATTTCAGCCTTCTATTAATCCAATAAAGCGAGCTCGTTTGCACTTTATTGCCAGTTTAATGTATAGAGCAGGTGTAACCAGGTTTGTCCGCATTTGCCGAATATGCCGACAGGAGTGACTCAATTCAGTTTAAAAGTAATTTCGTGTTTTGCGTTGGAATGAAAAGCAAAACCGAACTGAAGCAATCGTGATTATCCTGCAATTGTGTTTCCCGCGCTAGATAACGCTTACATGTAGTTGCAAGTGGAGAACGTGGTGGCGGGCTGTGCTAACAAGAGTATACGTATAACAGCTTAGTGGGAACAGTTTAACTTTAAAGAAAAAGGAAAACAGCCTTGATAACCAGCTTAAGAGACCTGAAGGTTTATCTGTATCCAGTAACGGTAATAATACGTAATAATGTTGTTGCTGATACAGCTGCAGTGACAAATTAATAGTATTATTGATATAGAAATTCGTGCAATTTTAGGAGTAATCGTTTAGAGAAATAAACGTTTTTATTTTGTTATCAAGTTGTTTTTTATTTCAACAATATTTGAACACGACAACTAAGTGCTCATAGAGAGAGCTTACTAAGAGAGAGCAACTAAGTGCTCATAGAGAGAGCTTTTGAATGCAGGAGAACACACGACGCACAAATTATGCACAAATAAACTTCCGTACGCCTTTTGCGTCCTTTGCCCGGTAGTGTCAGTGTTTTCTTTGCAGGAGGCGAAAACAAAGGCTTCTGAGCAGGGGAGGGCTGGGGGGATTGAAAGGGAAAAGAGGGAGTGGCTTTTTTGTCCACCATACTTTCTATAGCCCGAAGCTACAATTAGCGTATGAATGATGATTAACTAATTCATAGTTTCGTTTAACTATTGACTTGTGCTGACTCTAGTCTTCATAATAAACGACCTTTCTAAGAAATGTAATTTTGCTTTGAAGATGCTCGGTTCCGACGGTGTTTCGAATTCATCCGCTTGATACGAGAAAACCTTTTCCTCGATGAAGCCTAGAGAAAGTAAACTTTGAAACTTATCAAAGCGTCGCGGTTAAAACCTCACAAAGAGAGCAGATGCAGAAAATTAAATGTCTCAAACATTGCCCTAAGGCAGTCTGATGTGAAAACATCTTGACAGCTTCTTAAAAGTGATGCTTTTTCTTGAGTTTTTGAAACCATTCTTTTACGATGTAACGTCAAAACATTGCTATGCTCGCTCTGTGATTGGACAATATCGGTATTATAAGTCTGATAAGAAATAACATACCGTCACCAGACAAAACTTCATTGATCTCTCAACTGCATCATTTTGAATACAAAACCTTCGATCGCAACCGCTATGGATATTAAGACTTTGCTCGATAATCTTCATGATGAGGTATCCTGTTCTGTGTGTATGTGCCCCTTTATTGAGCCAAAACAGCTACCTTGCTTGCACAGCTTCTGTCTTAAATGCCTGAACGGGATTCATCGAACGAGTCCAAGTCAAGATGTCATATCGTGTCCAGAATGTCGCAAGGAAATTAGGATCCCAGGAAGTGGAAATCCCAGCGAGTTTCCCACCAACTTCAGAATAAACAGCCTCCTGGATGTGTTAGCCATTAAAGAGTGCAATACAACTGGCGCGAAATGTGGAAACTGCGACAAGAAAAGCGCCAACTCTTTCTACTGTTTCCAGTGCTGTGCTTTCTGGTGTGAAGAGTGTATATCGCCACACAACTTAATCCGAGCAAATAAAGAACATCGAGTGTTGGCGATAAAAGACTTTCAAGATCAGGACATTGAAGACTTGTTAAAGCGACCAGCGTTTTGCCAGATTAAACGCCACGAAAACAAAGCGCTGGAGTTCTTTTGCAAGAACTGTAAAGTTGCCATTTGCAACGCTTGTGCTTTGACAGAGCACGAAGGTCACGCCAAGATGCTTCTTGAAGATGGAGCAAATGAACACAGGCTACGAATGGAGTCTCTGATTAACTCGCTTAACAAAAAAGCAGAGGAAAAGAGAAATGAAATCAGCGAACTCGACCAAAGCAGCATTGATGTTCAGGTGCAAGTAGCTGACGTAAAAGGCAAAGTGCAGGCGACTGCAGATCAGATGATGGCAATCATTGAAGCGAGGAAGCAGGACATTTTTGGCGCAGTTGATAACCAAGCGAAAGAATCGCTCGAGTGTTTCGCGCTGAGAAAAGACGAAGCTGAAAATCAACTTCATATCATTGAATCCGCCATCGAAGAAACCCAAAAACTTTTGAGACGAAGTTCCAGCGCTGAAATTCTGGGATTTAATGAAACATTTGGCACAATCCTTCAGGAGCAAGAAGCCCAAGGTAAAAGTGACGTTGAACGCATCCCTCGGTTTAGTTTCACAGAAAATACAAAACTTGTTAGCATGTTAAAAACTGAGGGGATCGGTTCTGTAAAATCTGTTTTTAACAAAATTAAGACGCAGCAATCAGGTGCAGAAATAGAAGGAAAGGAAAATAGTAAAGCAATTACTGGGTTTGAAGAAAAACATGTCCGTGGCAGTTGTTTTGAGGGTCCGGTCCAATCCAGGGGGTTCAGACCTGTGCTATCTTTCAGAAAATGCGTTCGGTCTGTTGAAGACCTTCGTGGACCATGTGGAGTGGCAGTGAATAATCGAAATGAAATTGCAGTAACTGATTGGGGTAGCCACAGGGTATCGGTATTCAGTAGTGACGGTACCCACTTAAGATCGTTTGGTAGGGAGGGACGTAATCAGGGTGAATTTAACTGCCCTTCAGGTATAGCTTTTGATAACAATGGTAACATTATAGTGGCGGACTATGGCAACAACAGGGTCCAAGTGTTCAGTGGAAATGGCGAGTTTCTTACCAAGTTTGGTGAGAAAGGAATCCTTGATCACCAGCTTCAGAATCCTGAAGGTTTATCTGTCACCAGTAACGGTGATATTATTGTTGCTGATGCAGGTAACAAATTAATTAAGATATTTTCCCCTCGTGGAAAGTTCAGGCGTAAATTTGGTGGGAAAGGCTCTTTGTCCGTTCTCTATCACTGTATCCAGACAGAGCAATATTTCATAGTCTCAGACAGGGGTGAACACTGTATCAAAGTGTTTGATCTTGAGGGAAATTTTGTGTTTAAATTCGGTAAGAAGGGGGATAA